>NW_027099999.1:0-94558 GCF_031753505.1 Anomalospiza imberbis
CTGAGTGGCCGGCCGCCTCCAAAATATCCAAACGATTAAAGATATTTCCCAGACCTAATGTGCCGCCACCTCAATGCTGTGCTGCCCTGACAGTCCCAAGGGAACCCTACCTGCTGACATCAGCAACAAGGGCTGGCAACTTTTCCTTAACAGGGAATACGGCCGGTGTTTGTCTCCAAGGGCCTTTGGCCTTGATTGGCCGGCCGCCTCCAAAATATCCAAACGATTAAAGATAAGTCCCAGACCAAACCTACCCCACCTCAAACCTGTGCTGCCCTGACAGTCCCAAGGGAACCCTACAAACTGACATCAGCAACCAGGGCTGGCAACTTTTCCTTAACAGGGAATACGGCCGGTGTTTGTCTCCAAGGGCCTTTGTCCCTGAGTAGCCGGATGCCTCCAAAATCTCCAAACGATTAAAGATATGTCCCAGACCCAACCTGCCCCGCACCTCAAATATGGGCTGCCCCGACAGTCTCAAGACAACCCTACAAACTGACATCAGCAACCAGGGCTGGCAACTTTTCCTTAACAGGGAATACGGCCGGTGTTTGTCTCCAAGGGCCTTTGGCCTTGATTGGCCGGCCGCCTCCAAAATATCCAAACGATTAAAGATAAGTCCCAGACCAAACCTACCCCCACCTCAAACCTGTGCTGCCCTGACAGTCCCAAGGGAACCCTACAAACTGACATCAGCAACCAGGGCTGGCAACTTTCCTTAACAGGGAATACGGCCGGTGTTTGTCTCCAAGGGCCTTTGTCCCTGAGTAGCCGGATGCCTCCAAAAAATCCAAACGATTAAAGATATGTCCCAGACTTAATCTGCCCCCACCAGAAACTTGTGCTACCCTGACAGTCCCAAAGGAACCCTATAAACTGACAAGAGGAACCTGGGCTGGCAACTTTTCGTTCAAAGGGAAAAGGGCCGGTGTTTGTCTTCATGAACCTTTGTCCCAGAGTGGCCGCCACCTCCAAAATATCCAAACGATTAAAGATATGTCCCAGACCCAACCTGCCCCCACCTCAAGTTTGTGCTGCCCTGACAGTCCCAAGGGAAGCCTAAAACTGACATCAGGAACCTGCCTTGGCAACTTTTCCTTCACAGGGAAAATGGGTGGTCTTTTGCTTGAGGAGCCTTTGGCCTTGAGTGGCCCGCCGCCTCCAAAAAATCCAAACGATGAAGGATATGTCCCAGACCCAACATGCCCCCACCTCAAACCTGTGCTGCCCTGACAGTCCAAAGGGAACCCTACAAACTGACATCAGCAACCAGGGCTGGCAACTTTTCCTTAACAGGGAATACGGCCGGTGTTTGTCTCCAAGGGCCTTTGGCCTTGACTGGCCGGCCGCCTCCAAAAAATCCAAACAATTATGGATATGTCCCAGACCCAACCGGCCCCCACCTCTAACCTGTGCTGCCCTGACAGTCCCAAGGGAACCCTTCAAAGTGACAGCAGGATCCTGGACTGGACGCTTTTCCTTCCCAGCGAAAATGGCCGGTGTTTTCCTGCAGGGACTTTGTCCCTGAGTGGCTGGACCCTTCCAAAAAATCCAAATGATTAAAGATATTTCCCAGACCCAACCGGCCCCCACCTCTAACCTGTGCTACCCTGACAGCCCCAAAGGAACCCTACCTGCTGACATCAGGAATCTGGGCTTGACCATATTTCTTTCCTAGAAAAAATTGCTCGTGTCTTCCTGCAGGGGCCTTTGTCCCTGAGTGGCCGGCCGCCTCCAAAATATCCAAACGATTAAAGATATGTCCCAGACCCAACCTGCCCCCACCTCAAAACTGTGCTGCCTTGACAGTCCAACGGGAACTCTACATGCAGACATCAGCAACCTGGACCGGCAACTTTTCCTTAAAGGGAAAAGGAGTGGTCTTTTTCTCGAGGAGCCTGTGGCCTTGAGTGGCCGGCTGCCTCCAAAAAATCCAAAAGATTAAAGATATGTCCCAAACTTAACCTGCCCCCACCTCAAATTTGTGCTGCCCTGGCAGTCCCAAGGGAACCCTACCTGCTGACCTCAGGAACCAGGGTTGACCATATTTCTTTCCTAGAAAAAATTGCTCGTGTCTTCCTGCAGGGGCCTTTGTCCCTGAGTGGCCCGGACGCCTCCAAAAAAATCCAAACGACTAAAGATATGTCCCAGACCCAACCTGCCCCCACCAGAAACTTGTGCTGCCCTGAGAGTCCCAAGGGAACCCTACCTGCTGACATCAGCAACAAGGGCTGGCAACTTTTCCTTAACAGGGAATACGGCCGGTGTTTGTCTCCAAGGGCATTTGTCCCTGAGTAGCCGGATGCCTCCAAAAAATCCAAACGATTAATGATATGTCCCAGACTTAATCTGCCCCCACCACAAACTTGTGCTACCCTGACAGTCTAAAAGGAACCCTATAAACTGAGGGGAGGAACCTGGGCTGGCAACTTTTCCTTCACAGGGAAAAGGGACGGTGTTAGTCTCCAGGAACCTTTGTCCCAGAGTGGCCGGCCGCCTCCAAAATCTCCAAACGATTAAAGATATGTCCCAGACCCAACCTGCCCGCACCTCAAATTTGTGCTGCCCTGACAGTCTCAAGAGAACTCTACTAACTGACATCAGGAACCTGGTCTAGCAAAATTTAGTTCAAAGGGAAAAGGGCCGGTGTTTTTCTTCCGGAGCCTGGGTCCCAGAGTGGCCGGCCGCCTCCAAAATATCCAAACGATTAAAGATATGTCCCAGACCCAACCTACCCCCACCCCAAATTTGTGCTGCCCTGACAGTCCCAAGGGAACCCTACCTGCTGACATCAGGAACCTGGGTTGACCATATTTCTTTCCTGGAAAAAATTGCTCGTGTCTTCCTGCAGGGGCCTTTGTCCCTGAGTGGCCGGCCGCCTCCAAAATATCCAAACGATTAAAGATATTTCCCAGACCTAATGTGCCGCCACCTCAATGCTGTGCTGCCCTGACAGTCCCAAGGGAACCCTACCTGCTGACATCAGCAACAAGGGCTGGCAACTTTTCCTTAACAGGGAATACGGCCGGTGTTTGTCTCCAAGGGCCTTTGGCCTTGATTGGCCGGCCGCCTCCAAAATATCCAAACGATTAAAGATAAGTCCCAGACCAAACCTACCCCCACCTCAAACCTGTGCTGCCCTGACAGTCCCAAGGGAACCCTACAAACTGACATCAGCAACCAGGGCTGGCAACTTTTCCTTAACAGGGAATACGGCCGGTGTTTGTCTCCAAGGGCCTTTGTCCCTGAGTAGCCGGATGCCTCCAAAATCTCCAAACGATTAAAGATATGTCCCAGACCCAACCTGCCCCGCACCTCAAATATGGGCTGCCCCGACAGTCTCAAGACAACCCTACAAACTGACATCAGCAACCAGGGCTGGCAACTTTTCCTTAACAGGGAATACGGCCGGTGTTTGTCTCCAAGGGCCTTTGGCCTTGATTGGCCGGCCGCCTCCAAAATATCCAAACGATTAAAGATAAGTCCCAGACCAAACCTACCCCACCTCAAACCTGTGCTGCCCTGACAGTCCCAAGGGAACCCTACAAACTGACATCAGCAACCAGGGCTGGCAACTTTTCCTTAACAGGGAATACGGCCGGTGTTTGTCTCCAAGGGCCTTTGTCCCTGAGTAGCCGGATGCCTCCAAAAAATCCAAACGATTAAAGATATGTCCCAGACTTAATCTGCCCCCACCAGAAACTTGTGCTACCCTGACAGTCCCAAAGGAACCCTATAAACTGACAAGAGGAACCTGGGCTGGCAACTTTTCGTTCAAAGGGAAAAGGGCCGGTGTTTGTCTTCATGAACCTTTGTCCCAGAGTGGCCGGCCACCTCCAAAATATCCAAACGATTAAAGATATGTCCCAGACCCAACCTGCCCCCACCTCAAGTTTGTGCTGCCCTGACAGTCCCAAGGGAAGCCTAAAACTGACATCAGGAACCTGCCTTGGCAACTTTTCCTTCACAGGGAAAATGGGTGGTCTTTTGCTTGAGGAGCCTTTGGCCTTGAGTGGCCCGCCGCCTCCAAAAAATCCAAACGATGAAGGATATGTCCCAGACCCAACATGCCCCCACCTCAAACCTGTGCTGCCCTGACAGTCCAAAGGGAACCCTACAAACTGACATCAGCAACCAGGGCTGGCAACTTTTCCTTAACAGGGAATACGGCCGGTGTTTGTCTCCAAGGGCCTTTGGCCTTGACTGGCCGGCCGCCTCCAAAAAATCCAAACAATTATGGATATGTCCCAGACCCAACGGCCCCCACCTCTAACCTGTGCTGCCCTGACAGTCCCAAGGGAACCCTTCAAAGTGACAGCAGGATCCTGGACTGGACGCTTTTTCCTTCCCAGCGAAAATGGCCGGTGTTTTCCTGCAGGGACTTTGTCCCTGAGTGGCTGGACCCTTCCAAAAAATCCAAATGATTAAAGATATTTCCCAGACCCAACCGGCCCCCACCTCTAACCTGTGCTACCCTGACAGCCCAAAGGAACCCTACCTGCTGACATCAGGAATCTGGGCTGACCATATTTCTTTCCTAGAAAAAATTGCTCGTGTCTTCCTGCAGGGGCCCTTTGTCCCTGAGTGGCCGGCCGCCTCCAAAAATATCCAAACGATTAAAGATATGTCCCAGACCCAACCTGCCCCCACCTCAAAACTGTGCTGCCTTGACAGTCCAACGGGAACTCTACATGCAGACATCAGCAACCTGGACCGGCAACTTTTCCTTAAAGGGAAAAGGAGTGGTCTTTTTCTCGAGGAGCCTGTGGCCTTGAGTGGCCGGCTGCCTCCAAAAAATCCAAAAGATTAAAGATATGTCCCAAACTTAACCTGCCCCCACCTCAAATTTGTGCTGCCCTGGCAGTCCCAAGGGAACCCTACCTGCTGACCTCAGGAACCAGGGTTGACCATATTTCTTTCCTAGAAAAAATTGCTCGTGTCTTCCTGCAGGGGCCTTTGTCCCTGAGTGGCCGGACGCCTCCAAAAAATCCAAACGACTAAAGATATGTCCCAGACCCAACCTGCCCCCACCAGAAACTTGTGCTGCCCTGAGAGTCCCAAGGGAACCCTACCTGCTGACATCAGCAACAAGGGCTGGCAACTTTTCCTTAACAGGGAATACGGCCGGTGTTTGTCTCCAAGGGCATTTGTCCTGAGTAGCCGGATGCCTCCAAAAAATCCAAACGATTAATGATATGTCCCAGACTTAATCTGCCCCCACCACAAACTTGTGCTACCCTGACAGTCTAAAAGGAACCCTATAAACTGAGGGGAGGAACCTGGGCTGGCAACTTTTCCTTCACAGGGAAAAGGGACGGTGTTAGTCTCCAGGAACCTTTGTCCCAGAGTGGCCGGCCGCCTCCAAAATCTCCAAACGATTAAAGATATGTCCCAGACCCAACCTGCCCCGCACCTCAAATTTGTGCTGCCCTGACAGTCTCAAGAGAACTCTACTAACTGACATCAGGAACCTGGTCTAGCAAAATTTAGTTCAAAGGGAAAAGGGCCGGTGTTTTTCTTCCGGAGCCTGGGTCCCAGAGTGGCCGGCCGCCTCCAAAATATCCAAACGATTAAAGATATGTCCCAGACCCAACCTACCCCCACCCCAAATTTGTGCTGCCCTGACAGTCCCAAGGGAACCCTACCTGCTGACATCAGGAACCTGGGTTGACCATATTTCTTTCCTGGAAAAAATTGCTCGTGTCTTCCTGCAGGGGCCTTTGTCCCTGAGTGGCCGGCCGCCTCCAAAATATCCAAACGATTAAAGATATTTCCCAGACCTAATGTGCCACCACCTCAATGCTGTGCTGCCCTGACAGTCCCAAGGAATCCCTACCTGCTGACATCAGGAATCTGGGTTGACCATATTTCTTTCCTAGAAAAAATTGCTCGTGTCTTCCTCCAGGGGACTTTGTCCCTGACTGGCCGGACGCCTCCAAAAAATCCAAATGATTAAAGATATGTCCCAGACCCAACCTGCCCCCACCTCAAATCTGTGCTGCCCCGACAGTCTCAAGAGAACTCTACTAACTGACATCAGGAACCTGGTCTAGCAACATTTCATTCAAAGGGAAAAGGGCCGGTGTTTGTCTTCAGGAGCCTGGGTCCCAGAGTGGCCGGCCGCCTCCAAAATATCCAAACGATTAAAGATATGTCCCAGACCCAACCTGCCCCGCACCTCAAATATGGGCTGCCCCGACAGTCTCAAGACAACCCTACAAACTGACATCAGCAACCAGGGCTGGCAACTTTTCCTTAACAGGGAATACGGCCGGTGTTTGTCTCCAAGGGCTTTTGTCCCTGAGTAGCCGGATGCCTCCAAAAAATCCAAACGATTAAAGATATGTCCCAGACTTAATCTGCCCCCACCAGAAACTTGTGCTACCCTGACAGTCCCAAAGGAACCCTATAAACTGACAAGAGGAACCTGGGCTGGCAACTTTTCGTTCAAAGGGAAAAGGGCCGGTGTTTGTCTTCAGGAACCTTTGTCCCAGAGTGGCCGGCCGCCTCCAAAATCTCCAAACGATTAAAGATATGTCCCAGACCCAACCTGCCCCGCACCTCAAATTTGTGCTGCCCTGACAGTCTCAAGAGAACTCTACTAACTGACATCAGGAACCTGGTCTAGCAAAATTTCGTTCAAAGGGAAAAGGGCCGGTGTTTGTCTTCAGGAGCCTGGGTCCCAGAGTGGCCGGCCGCCTCCAAAATATCCAAACGATTAAAGATATGTCCCAGACCCAACCTACCCCCACCCCAAATTTGTGCTGCCCTGACAGTCCCAAGGGAACCCTACCTGCTGACATCAGGAACCTGGGTTGACCATATTTCTTTCCTGGAAAAAATTGCTCGTGTCTTCCTGCAGGGCCTTTGTCCCTGAGTGGCCGGCCGCCTCCAAAATATCCAAACGATTAAAGATATTTCCCAGACCTAATGTGCCGCCACCTCAATGCTGTGCTGCCCTGACAGTCCCAAGGAATCCCTACCTGCTGACATCAGGAATCTGGGTTGACCATATTTCTTTCCTAGAAAAAATTGCTCGTGTCTTCCTCCAGGGGACTTTGTCCCTGAGTGGCCGGACGCCTCCAAAAAATCCAAATGATTAAAGATATGTCCCAGACCCAACCTGCCCCCACCTCAAATCTGTGCTGCCCCGACAGTCTCAAGAGAACTCTACTAACTGACATCAGGAACCTGGTCTAGCAACATTTCATTCACAGGGAAAAGGGCCGGTGTTTGTCTTCAGGAGCCTGGGTCCCAGAGTGGCCGGCCGCCTCCAAAATATCCAAACGATTAAAGATAAGTCCCAGACCAAACCTACCCCCACCTCAAACCTGTGCTGCCCGGACAGTCCAAAGGGAACCCTACAAACTGACATCAGCAACCAGGGCTGGCAACTTTTCCTTAACAGGGAATACGGCCGGTGTTTGTCTCCAAGGGCTTTTGTCCCTGAGTAGCCGGATGCCTCCAAAAAATCCAAACGATTTAAAGATATGTCCCAGACTTAATCTGCCCCCACCAGAAACTTGTGCTACCCTGACAGTCCCAAAGGAACCCTATAAACTGACAAGAGGAACCTGGGCTGGCAACTTTTCGTTCAAAGGGAAAAGGGCCGGTGTTTGTCTTCAGGAACCTTTGTCCCAGAGTGGCCGGCCGCCTCCAAAATCTCCAAACGATTAAAGATATGTCCCAGACCCAACCTGCCCCGCACCTCAAATTTGTGCTGCCCTGACAGTCTCAAGAGAACTCTACTAACTGACATCAGGAACCTGGTCTAGCAAAATTTCGTTCAAAGGGAAAAGGGCCGGTGTTTGTCTTCAGGAGCCTGGGTCCCAGAGTGGCCGGCCGCCTCCAAAATATCCAAACGATTAAAGATATGTCCCAGACCCAACCTACCCCCACCCGAAATTTGTGCTGCCCTGACAGTCCCAAGGGAACCCTACCTGCTGACATCAGGAACCTGGGTTGACCATATTTCTTTCCTGGAAAAAATTGCTCGTGTCTTCCTGCAGGGGCCTTTGTCCCTGAGTGGCCGGCCGCCTCCAAAATATCCAAACGATAAAGATATTTCCCAGACCTAATGTGCCGCCACCTCAATGCTGTGCTGCCCTGACAGTCCCAAGGAATCCCTACCTGCTGACATCAGGAATCTGGGTTGACCATATTTCTTTCCTAGAAAAAATTGCTCGTGTCTTCCTCCAGGGGACTTTGTCCCTGAGTGGCCGGACGCCTCCAAAAAATCCAAATGATTAAAGATATGTCCCAGACCCAACCTGCCCCCACCTCAAATCTGTGCTGCCCCGACAGTCTCAAGAGAACTCTACTAACTGACATCAGGAACCTGGTCTAGCAACATTTCGTTCAAAGGGAAAAGGGCCGGTGTTTGTCTTCAGGAGCCTGGGTCCCAGAGTGGCCGGCCGCCTCCAAAATATCCAAACGATTAAAGATATGTCCCAGACCCAACCTGCCCCGCACCTCAAATATGGGCTGCCCCGACAGTCTCAAGACAACCCTACAAACTGACATCAGCAACCAGGGCTGGCAACTTTTCCTTAACAGGGAATACGGCCGGTGTTTGTCTCCAAGGGCCTTTGGCCTTGATTGGCCGGCCGCCTCCAAAATATCCAAACGATTAAAGATAAGTCCCAGACCAAACCTACCCCCACCTCAAACCTGTGCTGCCCGGACAGTCCAAAGGGAACCCTACAAACTGACATCAGCAACCAGGGCTGGCAACTTTTCCTTAACAGGGAATACGGCCGGTGTTTGTCTCCAAGGGCTTTTGTCCCTGAGTAGCCGGATGCCTCCAAAAAATCCAAACGATTAAAGATATGTCCCAGACTTAATCTGCCCCCACCACAAACTTGTGCTACCCTGACAGTCCCAAAGGAACCCTATAAACTGACAAGAGGAACCTGGGCTGGCAACTTTTCGTTCAAAGGGAAAAGGGCCGGTGTTTGTCTTCAGGAACCTTTGTCCCAGAGTGGCCGGCCGCCTCCAAAATCTCCAAACGATTAAAGATATGTCCCAGACCCAACCTGCCCCGCACCTCAAATTTGTGCTGCCCTGACAGTCTCAAGAGAACTCTACTAACTGACATCAGGAACCTGGTCTAGCAAAATTTCGTTCAAAGGGAAAAGGGCCGGTGTTTGTCTTCAGGAGCCTGGGTCCCAGAGTGGCCGGCCGCCTCCAAAATATCCAAACGATTAAAGATATGTCCCAGACCCAACCTACCCCCACCCCAAATTTGTGCTGCCCTGACAGTCCCAAGGGAACCCTACCTGCTGACATCAGGAACCTGGGTTGACCATATTTCTTTCCTGGAAAAAATTGCTCGTGTCTTCCTGCAGGGGCCTTTGTCCCTGAGTGGCCGGCCGCCTCCAAAATATCCAAACGATTAAAGATATTTCCCAGACCTAATGTGCCGCCACCTCAATGCTGTGCTGCCCTGACAGTCCCAAGGAATCCCTACCTGCTGACATCAGGAATCTGGGTTGACCATATTTCTTTCCTAGAAAAAATTGCTCGTGTCTTCCTCCAGGGGACTTTGTCCCTGAGTGGCCGGACGCCTCCAAAAAATCCAAATGATTAAAGATATGTCCCAGACCCAACCTGCCCCCACCTCAAATCTGTGCTGCCCCGACAGTCTCAAGAGAACTCTACTAACTGACATCAGGAACCTGGTCTAGCAACATTTCATTCACAGGGAAAAGGGCCGGTGTTTGTCTTCAGGAGCCTGGGTCCCAGAGTGGCCAGTCGCCTCCAAAATCTCCAAACGATTAAAGATATGTCCCAGACCCAACCTGCCCCGCACCTCAAATATGGGCTGCCCCGACAGTCTCAAGACAACCCTACAAACTGACATCAGCAACCAGGGCTGGCAACTTTTCCTTAACAGGGAATACGGCCGGTGTTTGTCTCCAAGGGCCTTTGGCCTTGATTGGCCGGCCGCCTCCAAAATATCCAAACGATTAAAGATAAGTCCCAGACCAAACCTACCCCCACCTCAAACCTGTGCTGCCCGGACAGTCCAAAGGGAACCCTACAAACTGACATCAGCAACCAGGGCTGGCAACTTTTCCTTAACAGGGAATACGGCCGGTGTTTGTCTCCAAGGGCTTTTGTCCCTGAGTAGCCGGATGCCTCCAAAAAATCCAAACGATTAAAGATATGTCCCAGACTTAATCTGCCCCCACCAGAAACTTGTGCTACCCTGACAGTCCCAAAGGAACCCTATAAACTGACAAGAGGAACCTGGGCTGGCAACTTTTTGTTCAAAGGGAAAAGGGCCGGTGTTTGTCTTCAGGAACCTTTGTCCCAGAGTGGCCGGCCGCCTCCAAAATCTCCAAACGATTAAAGATATGTCCCAGACCCAACCTGCCCCGCACCTCAAATTTGTGCTGCCCTGACAGTCTCAAGAGAACTCTACTAACTGACATCAGGAACCTGGTCTAGCAAAATTTCGTTCAAAGGGAAAAGGGCCGGTGTTTGTCTTCAGGAGCCTGGGTCCCAGAGTGGCCGGCCGCCTCCAAAATATCCAAACGATTAAAGATATGTCCCAGACCCAACCTACCCCCACCCCAAATTTGTGCTGCCCTGACAGTCCCAAGGGAACCCTACCTGCTGACATCAGGAACCTGGGTTGACCATATTTCTTTCCTGGAAAAAATTGCTCGTGTCTTCCTGCAGGGGCCTTTGTCCCTGAGTGGCCGGCCGCCTCCAAAATATCCAAACGATTAAAGATATTTCCCAGACCTAATGTGCCGCCACCTCAATGCTGTGCTGCCCTGACAGTCCCAAGGAATCCCTACCTGCTGACATCAGGAATCTGGGTTGACCATATTTCTTTCCTAGAAAAAATTGCTCGTGTCTTCCTCCAGGGGACTTTGTCCCTGAGTGGCCGGACGCCTCCAAAAAATCCAAATGATTAAAGATATGTCCCAGACCCAACCTGCCCCCACCTCAAATCTGTGCTGCCCCGACAGTCTCAAGAGAACTCTACTAACTGACATCAGGAACCTGGTCTAGCAACATTTCATTCAAAGGGAAAAGGGCCGGTGTTTGTCTTCAGGAGCCTGGGTCCCAGAGTGGCCGGCCGCCTCCAAAATATCCAAACGATTAAAGATATGTCCCAGACCCAACCTGCCCCGCACCTCAAATATGGGCTGCCCCGACAGTCTCAAGACAACCCTACAAACTGACATCAGCAACCAGGGCTGGCAACTTTTCCTTAACAGGGAATACGGCCGGTGTTTGTCTCCAAGGGCCTTTGGCCTTGATTGGCCGGCCGCCTCCAAAATATCCAAACGATTAAAGATAAGTCCCAGACCAAACCTACCCCCACCTCAAACCTGTGCTGCCCTGACAGTCCAAAGGGAACCCTACAAACTGACATCAGCAACCAGGGCTGGCAACTTTTCCTTAACAGGGAATACGGCCGGTGTTTGTCTCCAAGGGCTTTTGTCCCTGAGTAGCCGGATGCCTCCAAAAAATCCAAACGATTAAAGATATGTCCCAGACTTAATCTGCCCCCACCAGAAACTTGTGCTACCCTGACAGTCCCAAAGGAACCCTATAAACTGACAAGAGGAACCTGGGCTGGCAACTTTTCGTTCAAAGGGAAAAGGGCCGGTGTTTGTCTTCATGAACCTTTGTCCCAGAGTGGCTGGCCGCCTCCAAAATATCCAAACGATTAAAGATATGTCCCAGACCCAACCTGCCCCCACCTCAAGTTTGTGCTGCCCTGACAGTCCCAAGGGAAGCCTAAAACTGACATCAGGAACCAGCCTTGGCAACTTTTCCTTCACAGGGAAAATGGGTGGTCTTTTTCTTGAGGAGCCTTTGGCCTTGAGTGGCCCGCCGCCTCCAAAAAATCCAAACGATGAAGGATATGTCCCAGACCCAACATGCCCCCACCTCAAACCTGTGCTGCCCTGACAGTCCAAAGGGAACCCTACAAACTGACATCAGCAACCAGGGCTGGCAACTTTTCCTTAACAGGGAATACGGCCGGTGTTTGTCTCCAAGGGCCTTTGGCCTTGACTGGCCGGCCGCCTCCAAAAAATCCAAACAATTAAGGATATGTCCCAGACCCAACCGGCCCCCACCTCTAACCTGTGCTGCCCTGACAGTCCCAAGGGAACCCTTCAAAGTGACAGCAGGATCCTGGGCTGGACACTTTTCCTTCCCAGCGAAAATGGCCGGTGTTTTCCTGCAGGGACTTTGTCCCTGAGTGGCTGGACCCTTCCAAAAAATCCAAATGATTAAAGATATTTCCCAAACCTAACCTGCCCCCACCTCAAATTTGTGCTGCCCTGACAGTCCCAAGGGAACCCTACCTGCTGACATCAGGAATCTGGGCTGACCATATTTCTTTCCTAGAAAAAATTGCTCGTGTCTTCCTGCAGGGGCCTTTGTCCCTGAGTGGCCGGCCGCCTCCAAAAATTCCAAACGATTAAAGATATGTCCCAGACCCAACCTGCCCCCACCTCAAAACTGTGCTGCCTTGACAGTCCAACGGGAACTCTACATGCAGACATCAGCAACCTGGACCGGCAACTTTTCCTTAAAGGGAAAAGGAGCGGTCTTTTTCTCGAGGAGCCTGTGGCCTTGAGTGGCCGGCTGCCTCCAAAAAATCCAAAAGATTAAAGATATGTCCCAAACCCAACCTGCCCCCACCTCAAATTTGTGCTGCCCTGGCAGTCCCAAGGGAACCCTACCTGCTGACATCAGGAACCAGGGTTGACCATATTTCTTTCCTAGAAAAAATTGCTCGTGTCTTCCTGCAGGGGCCTTTGTCCCTGAGTGGCCGGACGCCTCCAAAAAATCCAAACGACTAAAGATATGTCCCAGACCCAACCTGCCCCCACCAGAAACTTGTGCTGCCCTGAGAGTCCCAAGGGAACCCTACCTGCTGACATCAGCAACAAGGGCTGGCAACTTTTCCTTAACAGGGAATACGGCCGGTGTTTGTCTCCAAGGGCTTTTGTCCCTGAGTAGCCGGATGCCTCCAAAAAATCCAAACGATTAATGATATGTCCCAGACTTAATCTGCCCCCACCACAAACTTGTGCTACCCTGACAGTCTAAAAGGAACCCTATAAACTGAGGGGAGGAACCTGGGCTGGCAACTTTTCCTTCACAGGGAAAAGGGACGGTGTTTGTCTCCAGGAACCTTTGTCCCAGAGTGGCCGGCCGCCTCCAAAATCTCCAAACGATTAAAGATATGTCCCAGACCCAACCTGCCCCGCACCTCAAATTTGTGCTGCCCTGACAGTCTCAAGAGAACTCTACTAACTGACATCAGGAACCTGGTCTAGCAACATTTCGTTCAAAGGGAAAAGGGCCGGTGTTTGTCTTCAGGAGCCTGGGTCCCAGAGTGGCCGGCCGTCTCCAAAATATCCAAACGATTAAAGAGATGTCCCAGACCCAACCTACCCCCACCCCAAATTTGTGCTGCCCTGACAGTCCCAAGGGAACCCTACCTGCTGACATCAGGAACCTGGGTTGACCATATTTCTTTCCTGGAAAAAATTGCTCGTGTCTTCCTGCAGGGGCCTTTGTCCCTGAGTGGCCGGCCGCCTCCAAAATCTCCAAACGATTAAAGATATTTCCCAGACCTAATGTGCCGCCACCTCAATGCTGTGCTGCCCTGACAGTCCCAAGGAATCCCTACCTGCTGACATCAGGAATCTGGGTTGACCATATTTCTTTCCTAGAAAAAATTGCTCGTGTCTTCCTCCAGGGGACTTTGTCCCTGAGTGGCCGGACGCCTCCAAAAAATCCAAATGATTAAAGATATGTCCCAGACCCAACCTGCCCCCACCTCAAATCTGTGCTGCCCCGACAGTCTCAAGAGAACTCTACTAACTGACATCAGGAACCTGGTCTAGCAAAATTTCGTTCAAAGGGAAAAGGGCCGGTGTTTGTCTTCAGGAGCCTGGGTCCCAGAGTGGCCGGCCGCCTCCAAAATATCCAAACGATTAAAGATATGTCCCAGACCCAACCTGCCCCGCACCTCAAATATGGGCTGCCCCGACAGTCTCAAGACAACCCTACAAACTGACATCAGCAACCAGGGCTGGCAACTTTTCCTTAACAGGGAATACGGCCGGTGTTTGTCTCCAAGGGCCTTTGGCCTTGATTGGCCGGCCGCCTCCAAAATATCCAAACGATTAAAGATAAGTCCCAGACCAAACCTACCCCCACCTCAAACCTGTGCTGCCCTGACAGTCCAAAGGGAACCCTACAAACTGACATCAGCAACCAGGGCTGGCAACTTTTCCTTAACAGGGAATACGGCCGGTGTTTGTCTCCAAGGGCTTTTGTCCCTGAGTAGCCGGATGCCTCCAAAAAATCCAAACGATTAAAGATATGTCCCAGACTTAATCTGCCCCCACCAGAAACTTGTGCTACCCTGACAGTCCCAAAGGAACCCTATAAACTGACAAGAGGAACCTGGGCTGGCAACTTTTCGTTCAAAGGGAAAAGGGCCGGTGTTTGTCTTCAGGAACCTTTGTCCCAGAGTGGCCGGCCGCCTCCAAAATCTCCAAACGATTAAAGATATGTCCCAGACCCAACCTGCCCCGCACCTCAAATTTGTGCTGCCCTGACAGTCTCAAGAGAACTCTACTAACTGACATCAGGAACCTGGTCTAGCAAAATTTCGTTCAAAGGGAAAAGGGCCGGTGTTTGTCTTCAGGAGCCTGGGTCCCAGAGTGGCCGGCCGCCTCCAAAATATCCAAACGATTAAAGATATGTCCCAGACCCAACCTACCCCCACCCCAAATTTGTGCTGCCCTGACAGTCCCAAGGGAACCCTACCTGCTGACATCAGGATCAGGAACCTGGGTTGACCATATTTCTTTCCTGGAAAAAATTGCTCGTGTCTTCCTGCAGGGGCCTTTGTCCCTGAGTGGCCGGCCGCCTCAAAATATCCAAACGATTAAAGATATTTCCCAGACCTAATGTGCCGCCACCTCAATGCTGTGCTGCCCTGACAGTCCCAAGGAATCCCTACCTGCTGACATCAGGAATCTGGGTTGACCATATTTCTTTCCTAGAAAAAATTGCTCGTGTCTTCCTCCAGGGGACTTTGTCCCTGAGTGGCCGGACGCCTCCAAAAAATCCAAATGATTAAAGATATGTCCCAGACCCAACCTGCCCCCACCTCAAATCTGTGCTGCCCCGACAGTCTCAAGAGAACTCTACTAACTGACATCAGGAACCTGGTCTAGCAACATTTCGTTCAAAGGGAAAAGGGCCGGTGTTTGTCTTCAGGAGCCTGGGTCCCAGAGTGGCCGGCCGCCTGCAAAATATCCAAACGATTAAAGATATGTCCCAGACCCAACCTGCCCCGCACCTCAAATATGGGCTGCCCCGACAGTCTCAAGACAACCCTACCAACTGACATCAGCAACCAGGGCTGGCAACTTTTCCTTAACAGGGAATACGGCCGGTGTTTGTCTCCAAGGGCCTTTGGCCTTGATTGGCCGGCCGCCTCCAAAATATCCAAACGATTAAAGATAAGTCCCAGACCAAACCTACCCCCACCTCAAACCTGTGCTGCCCGGACAGTCCAAAGGGAACCCTACAAACTGACATCAGCAACCAGGGCTGGCAACTTTCCTTAACAGGGAATACGGCCGGTGTTTGTCTCCAAGGGCTTTTGTCCCTGAGTAGCCGGATGCCTCCAAAAAATCCAAACGATTAAAGATATGTCCCAGACTTAATCTGCCCCCACCAGAAACTTGTGCTACCCTGACAGTCCCAAAGGAACCCTATAAACTGACAAGAGGAACCTGGGCTGGCAACTTTTCGTTCAAAGGGAAAAGGGCCGGTGTTTGTCTTCAGGAACCTTTGTCCCAGAGTGGCCGGCCGCCTCCAAAATCTCCAAACGATTAAAGATATGTCCCAGACCCAACCTGCCCCGCACCTCAAATTTGTGCTGCCCTGACAGTCTCAAGAGAACTCTACTAACTGACATCAGGAACCTGGTCTAGCAAAATTTCGTTCAAAGGGAAAAGGGCCGGTGTTTGTCTTCAGGAGCCTGGGTCCCAGAGTGGCCGGCCGTCTCCAAAATATCCAAACGATTAAAGATATGTCCCAGACCCAACCTACCCCCCACCCCAAATTTGTGCTGCCCTGACAGTCCCAAGGGAACCCTACCTGCTGACATCAGGAACCTGGGTTGACCATATTTCTTTCCTGGAAAAAATTGCTCGTGTCTTCCTGCAGGGGCCTTTGTCCCTGAGTGGCCGGCCGCCTCCAAAATATCCAAACGATTAAAGATATTTCCCAGACCTAATGTGCCGCCACCTCAATGCTGTGCTGCCCTGACAGTCCCAAGGAATCCCTACCTGCTGACATCAGGAATCTGGGTTGACCATATTTCTTTCCTAGAAAAAATTGCTCGTGTCTTCCTCCAGGGGACTTTGTCCCTGAGTGGCCGGACGCCTCCAAAAAATCCAAATGATTAAAGATATGTCCCAGACCCAACCTGCCCCCACCTCAAATCTGTGCTGCCCCGACAGTCTCAAGAGAACTCTACTAACTGACATCAGGAACCTGGTCTAGCAACATTTCATTCAAAGGGAAAAGGGCCGGTGTTTGTCTTCAGGAGCCTGGGTCCCAGAGTGGCCGGCCGCCTCCAAAATATCCAAACGATTAAAGATATGTCCCAGACCCAACCTGCCCCGCACCTCAAATATGGGCTGCCCCGACAGTCTCAAGACAACCCTACAAACTGACATCAGCAACCAGGGCTGGCAACTTTTCCTTAACAGGGAATACGGCGGTGTTTGTCTCCAAGGGCCTTTGGCCTTGATTGGCCGGCCGCCTCCAAAATATCCAAACGATTAAAGATAAGTCCCAGACCAAACCTACCCCCACCTCAAACCTGTGCTGCCCTGACAGTCCAAAGGGAACCCTACAAACTGACATCAGCAACCAGGGCTGGCAACTTTTCCTTAACAGGGAATACGGCCGGTGTTTGTCTCCAAGGGCTTTTGTCCCTGAGTAGCCGGATGCCTCCAAAAAATCCAAACGATTAAAGATATGTCCCAGACTTAATCTGCCCCCACCAGAAACTTGTGCTACCCTGACAGTCCCAAAGGAACCCTATAAACTGACAAGAGGAACCTGGGCTGGCAACTTTTTCGTTCAAAGGGAAAAGGGCCGGTGTTTGTCTTCATGAACCTTTGTCCCAGAGTGGCCGGCCGCCTCCAAAATATCCAAACGATTAAAGATAAGTCCCAGACCAAACCTACCCCCACCTCAAACCTGTGCTGCCCGGACAGTCCAAAGGGAACCCTACAAACTGACATCAGCAACCAGGGCTGGCAACTTTTCCTTAACAGGGAATACGGCCGGTGTTTGTCTCCAAGGGCTTTTGTCCCTGAGTAGCCGGATGCCTCCAAAAAATCCAAACGATTAAAGATATGTCCCAGACTTAATCTGCCCCCACCAGAAACTTGTGCTACCCTGACAGTCCCAAAGGAACCCTATAAACTGACAAGAGGAACCTGGGCTGGCAACTTTTCGTTCAAAGGGAAAAGGGCCGGTGTTTGTCTTCAGGAACCTTTGTCCCAGAGTGGCCGGCCGCCTCCAAAATCTCCAAACGATTAAAGATATGTCCCAGACCCAACCTGCCCCGCACCTCAAATTTGTGCTGCCCTGACAGTCTCAAGAGAACTCTACTAACTGACATCAGGAACCTGGTCTAGCAAAATTTCGTTCAAAGGAAAAGGGCCGGTGTTTGTCTTCAGGAGCCTGGGTCCCAGAGTGGCCGGCCGCCTCCAAAATATCCAAACGATTAAAGATATGTCCCAGACCCAACCTACCCCCACCCCAAATTTGTGCTGCCCTGACAGTCCCAAGGGAACCCTACCTGCTGACATCAGGAACCTGGGTTGACCATATTTCTTTCCTGGAAAAAATTGCTCGTGTCTTCCTGCAGGGGCCTTTGTCCCTGAGTGGCCGGCCGCCTCCAAAATATCCAAACGATTAAAGATATTTCCCAGACCTAATGTGCCGCCACCTCAATGCTGTGCTGCCCTGACAGTCCCAAGGAATCCCTACCTGCTGACATCAGGAATCTGGGTTGACCATATTTCTTTCCTAGAAAAAATTGCTCGTGTCTTCCTCCAGGGGACTTTGTCCCTGAGTGGCCGGACGCCTCCAAAAAATCCAAATGATTAAAGATATGTCCCAGACCCAACCTGCCCCCACCTCAAATCTGTGCTGCCCCGACAGTCTCAAGAGAACTCTACTAACTGACATCAGGAACCTGGTCTAGCAACATTTCATTCAAAGGGAAAAGGGCCGGTGTTTGTCTTCAGGAGCCTGGGTCCCAGAGTGGCCGGCCGCCTCCAAAATATCCAAACGATTAAAGATATGTCCCAGACCCAACCTGCCCCGCACCTCAAATATGGGCTGCCCCGACAGTCTCAAGACAACCCTACAAACTGACATCAGCAACCAGGGCTGGCAACTTTTCCTTAACAGGGAATACGGCCGGTGTTTGTCTCCAAGGGCCTTTGGCCTTGATTGGCCGGCCGCCTCCAAAATATCCAAACGATTAAAGATAAGTCCCAGACCAAACCTACCCCCACCTCAAACCTGTGCTGCCCTGACAGTCCAAAGGGAACCCTACAAACTGACATCAGCAACCAGGGCTGGCAACTTTTCCTTAACAGGGAATACGGCCGGTGTTTGTCTCCAAGGGCTTTTGTCCCTGAGTAGCCGGATGCCTCCAAAAAATCCAAACGATTAAAGATATGTCCCAGACTTAATCTGCCCCCACCAGAAACTTGTGCTACCCTGACAGTCCCAAAGGAACCCTATAAACTGACAAGAGGAACCTGGGCTGGCAACTTTTCGTTCAAAGGGAAAAGGGCCGGTGTTTGTCTTCATGAACCTTTGTCCCAGAGTGGCCGGCCGCCTCCAAAATATCCAAACGATTAAAGATATGTCCCAGACCCAACCTGCCCCCACCTCAAGTTTGTGCTGCCCTGACAGTCCCAAGGGAAGCCTAAAACTGACATCAGGAACCTGCCTTGGCAACTTTTCCTTCACAGGGAAAATGGGTGGTCTTTTTCTTGAGGAGCCTTTGGCCTTGAGTGGCCCGCCGCCTCCAAAAAATCCAAACGATGAAGGATATGTCCCAGACCCAACATGCCCCCACCTCAAACCTGTGCTGCCCTGACAGTCCAAAGGGAACCCTACAAACTGACATCAGCAACCAGGGCTGGCAACTTTTCCTTAACAGGGAATACGGCCGGTGTTTGTCTCCAAGGGCCTTTGGCCTTGACTGGCCGGCCGCCTCCAAAAAATCCAAACAATTAAGGATATGTCCCAGACCCAACCGGCCCCCACCTCTAACCTGTGCTGCCCTGACAGTCCCAAGGGAACCCTTCAAAGTGACAGCAGGATCCTGGGCTGGACACTTTTCCTTCCCAGCGAAAATGGCCGGTGTTTTCCTGCAAGGACCTTGTCCCTGAGTGGCTGGACCCTTCCAAAAAATCCAAATGATTAAAGATATTTCCCAAACCTAACCTGCCCCCACCTAAAATTTGTGCTGCCCTGACAGTCCCAAGGGAACCCTACCTGCTGACATCAGGAACCAGGGTTGACCATATTTCTTTCCTAGAAAAAATTGCTCGTGTCTTCCTGCAGGGGCCTTTGTCCCTGAGTGGCCGGACGCCTCCAAAAAATCCAAACGACTAAAGATATGTCCCAGACCCAACCTGCCCCCACCAGAAACTTGTGCTGCCCTGAGAGTCCCAAGGGAACCCTACCTGCTGACATCAGCAACAAGGGCTGGCAACTTTTCCTTAACAGGGAATACGGCCGGTGTTTGTCTCCAAGGGCCTTTGTCCCTGAGTAGCCGGATGCCTCCAAAAAATCCAAACGATTATTGATATGTCCCAGACTTATTCTGCCCCCACCACAAACTTGTGCTACCCTGACAGTGTAAAAGGAACCCTATAAACTGAGGGGAGGAACCTGGGCTGGCAACTTTTCCTTCACAGGGAAAAGGGCCGGTGTTTGTCTTCAGGAACCTTTGTCCCAGAGTGGCCGGCCGCCTCCAAAATCTCCAAACGATTAAAGATATGTCCCAGACCCAACCTGCCCCCACCTCAAATCTGTGCTGCCCTGACAGTCTCAAGAGAACTCTACTAACTGACATCAGGAACCTGGTCTAGCAACATTTCGTTCAAAGGGAAAAGGGCCGGTGTTTGTCTTCAGGAGCCTGGGTCCCAGAGTGGCCGGCCGCCTGCAAAATATCCAAACGATTAAAGATATGTCCCAGACCCAACCTGCCCCGCACCTCAAATATGGGCTGCCCCGACAGTCTCAAGACAACCCTACAAACTGACATCAGCAACCAGGGCTGGCAACTTTTCCTTAACAGGGAATACGGCCGGTGTTTGTCTCCAAGGGCCTTTGGCCTTGATTGGCCGGCCGCCTCCAAAATATCCAAACGATTAAAGATAAGTCCCAGACCAAACCTACCCCCACCTCAAACCTGTGCTGCCCGGACAGTCCAAAGGGAACCCTACAAACTGACATCAGCAACCAGGGCTGGCAACTTTTCCTTAACAGGGAATACGGCCGGTGTTTGTCTCCAAGGGCCTTTGTCCCTGAGTAGCCGGATGCCTCCAAAAAATCCAAACGATTAAAGATATGTCCCAGACTTAATCTGCCCCCACCAGAAACTTGTGCTACCCTGACAGTCCCAAAGGAACCCTATAAACTGACAAGAGGAACCTGGGCTGGCAACTTTTCGTTCAAAGGGAAAAGGGCCGGTGTTTGTCTTCATGAACCTTTGTCCCAGAGTGGCCGGCCGCCTCCAAAATATCCAAACGATTAAAGATATGTCCCAGACCCAACCTGCCCCCACCTCAAGTTTGTGCTGCCCTGACAGTCCCAAGGGAAGCCTAAAACTGACATCAGGAACCTGCCTTGGCAACTTTTCCTTCACAGGGAAAATGGGTGGTCTTTTTCTTGAGGAGCCTTTGGCCTTGAGTGGCCCGCCGCCTCCAAAAAATCCAAACGATGAAGGATATGTCCCAGACCCAACCTGCCCCCACCTCAAAACTGTGCTGCCTTGACAGTCCAACGGGAACTCTACATGCAGACATCAGCAACCTGGACCGGCAACTTTTCCTTAAAGGGAAAAGGAGCGGTCTTTTTCTCGAGGAGCCTGTGGCCTTGAGTGGCCGGCTGCCTCCAAAAAATCCAAACGATTAAAGATATGTCCCAAACCTAACCTGCCCCCACCTCAAATTTGTGCTGCCCTGACAGTCCCAAGGGAACCCTACCTGCTGACATCAGGAACCTGGGTTGACCATATTTCTTTCCTAGAAAAAATTGCTTGTGTCTTCCTGCAGGGGCCTTTGTCCCTGAGTGGCCGGACGACTCCAAAAAATCCAAACGACTAAAGATATGTCCCAGACCCAACCTGCCCCCACCAGAAACTTGTGCTGCCCTGAGAGTCCCAAGGGAACCCTACCTGCTGACATCAGCAACAAGGGCTGGCAACTTTTCCTTAACAGGGAATACGGCCGGTGTTTGTCTCCAAGGGCCTTTGTCCCTGAGTAGCCGGATGCCTCCAAAAAATCCAAACGATTAATGATATGTCCCAGACTTAATCTGCCCCCACCACAAACTTGTGCCACCCTGACAGTCTAAAAGGAACCCTATAAACTGAGGGGAGGAACCTGGGCTGGCAACTTTTCCTTCACAGGGAAAAGGGACGGTGTTTGTCTTCAGGAACCTTTGTCCCAGAGTGGCCGGCTGCCTCCAAAATCTCCAAACGATTAAAGATATGTCCCAGACCCAACCTGCCCCGAACCTCAAATTTGTGCTGCCCCGACAGTCTCAAGAGAACTCTACTAACTGACATCAGGAACCTGGTCTAGCAAAATTTCGTTCAAAGGGAAAAGGGCCGGTGTTTGTCTTCAGGAGCCTGGGTCCCAGAGTGGCTGGCAGCCTCCAAAATATCCAAACGATTAAAGATATGTCCCAGACCCAACCTACCCCCACCCCAAATTTGTGCTGCCCTGACAGTCCCAAGGGAACCCTACCTGCTGACATCAGGAACCTGGGTTGACCATATTTCTTTCCTGGAAAAAATTGCTCGTGTCTTCCTGCAGGGGCCTTTGTCCCTGAGTGGCCGGACGCCTCCAAAAAATCCAAATGATTAAAGATATGTCCCAGACCCAACCTGCCCCCACATCAAACCTGTGCTGCCCTGACAGTCCCAAGGGAACCCTACCTGCTGACATCAGGAATCTGGGCTGACCATATTTCTTTCAAAGAAAAAATTGCTCGTGTCTTCCTGCAGGGGCCTTTGTCCCTGAGTGGCCGGCCGCCTCCAAAAATTCCAAACGATTAAAGATATGTCCCAGACCCAACCTGCCCCCACCTCAAAACTGTGCTGCCTTGACAGTCCAACGGGAACTCTACATGCAGACATCAGCAACCTGGACCGGCAACTTTTCCTTAAAGGGAAAAGGAGCGGTCTTTTTCTCGAGGAGCCTGTGGCCTTGAGTGTCCGGCTGCCTCCAAAAAATCCAAAAGATTAAAGATATGTCCCAAACCCAACCTGCCCCCACCTCAAATTTGTGCTGCCCTGACAGTCCCAAGGGAACCCTACCTGCTGACATCAGGAACCAGGGTTGACCATATTTCTTTCCTAGAAAAAATTGCTCGTGTCTTCCTGCAGGGGCCTTTGTCCCTGAGTGGCCGGACGCCTCCAAAAAATGCAAACGACTAAAGATATGTCCCAGACCCAACCTGCCCCCACCAGAAACTTGTGCTGCCCTGAGAGTCCCAAGGGAACCCTACCTGCTGACATCAGCAACAAGGGCTGGCAACTTTTCCTTAACAGGGAATACGGCCGGTGTTTGTCTCCAAGGGCATTTGTCCCTGAGTAGCCGGATGCCTCCAAAAAATCCAAACGATTAATGATATGTCCCAGACTTAATCTGCCCCCACCACAAACTTGTGCTACCCTGACAGTCTAAAAGGAACCCTATAAACTGAGGGGAGGAACCTGGGCTGGCAACTTTTCCTTCACAGGGAAAAGGGCCGGTGTTTGTCTTCATGAACCTTTGTCCCAGAGTGGCCGGCCGCCTCCAAAATATCCAAACGATTAAAGATATGTCCCAGACCCAACCTGCCCCCACCTCAAGTTTGTGCTGCCCTGACAGTCCCAAGGGAAGCCTAAAACTGACATCAGGAACCTGCCTTGGCAACTTTTCCTTCACAGGGAAAATGGGTGGTCTTTTTCTTGAGGAGCCTTTGGCCTTGAGTGGCCCGCCGCCTCCAAAAAATCCAAACGATGAAGGATATGTCCCAGACCCAACATGCCCCCACCTCAAACCTGTGCTGCCCTGACAGTCCAAAGGGAACCCTACAAACTGACATCAGCAACCAGGGCTGGCAACTTTTCCTTAACAGGGAATACGGCCGGTGTTTGTCTCCAAGGGCCTTTGGCCTTGACTGGCCGGCCGCCTCCAAAAAATCCAAACAATTAAGGATATGTCCCAGACCCAACCGGCCCCCACCTCTAACCTGTGCTGCCCTGACAGTCCCAAGGGAACCCTTCAAAGTGACAGCAGGATCCTGGACTGGACGCTTTTCCTTCCCAGCGAAAATGGCCAGTGTTTTCCTGCAGGGACTTTGTCCCTGAGTGGCTGGACCCTTCCAAAAAATCCAAATGATTAAAGATATTTCCCAGACCCAACCGGCCCCCACCTCTAACCTTTGCTACCCTGACAGCCCCAAAGGAACCCTACCTGCTGACATCAGGAATCTGGGCTGACCATATTTCTTTCCTAGAAAAAATTGCTCGTGTCTTCCTGCAGGGGCCTTTGTCCCTGAGTGGCCAGACGCCTCCAAAAAATCCAAACGACTAAAGATATGTCCCAGACCCAACCTGCCCCCACCAGAAACTTGTGCTGCCCTGAGAGTCCCAAGGGAACCCTACCTGCTGACATCAGCAACAAGGGCTGGCAACTTTTCCTTAACAGGGAATACGGCCGGTGTTTGTCTCCAAGGGCCTTTGTCCCTGAGTAGCCGGATGCCTCCAAAAAATCCAAACGATTAATGATATGTCCCAGACTTAATCTGCCCCCACCACAAACTTGTGCTACCCTGACAGTCTAAAAGGAACCCTATAAACTGAGGGGAGGAACCTGGGCTGGCAACTTTTCCTTCACAGGGAAAAGGGACGGTGTTTGTCTTCAGGAACCTTTGTCCCAGAGTGGCCGGCCACCTCCAAAATCTCCAAACGATTAAAGATATGTCCCAGACCCAACCTGCCCCGAACCTCAAATTTGTGCTGCCCCGACAGTCTCAAGAGAACTCTACTAACTGACATCAGGAACCTGGTCTAGCAAAATTTCGTTCAAAGGGAAAAGGGCCGGTGTTTGTCTTCAGGAGCCTGGGTCCCAGAGTGGCCGGCCGCCTCCAAAATATCCAAACGATTAAAGATATGTCCCAGACCCAACCTGCCCCGCACCTCAAATATGGGCTGCCCTGACAGTCTCAAGACAACCCTACAAACTGACATCAGCAACCAGGGCTGGCAACTTTTCCTTAACAGGGAATACGGCCGGTGTTTGTCTCCAAGGGCCTTTGGCCTTGATTGGCCGGCCGCCTCCAAAATATCCAAACGATTAAAGATAAGTCCCAGACCAAACCTACCCCCACCTCAAACCTGTGCTGCCCTGACAGTCCAAAGGGAACCCTACAAACTGACATCAGCAACCAGGGCTGGCAACTTTTCCTTAACAGGGAATACGGCCGGTGTTTGTCTCCAAGGGCTTTTGTCCCTGAGTAGCCGGATGCCTCCAAAAAATCCAAACGATTAAAGATATGTCCCAGACTTAATCTGCCCCCACCAGAAACTTGTGCTACCCTGACAGTCCCAAAGGAACCCTATAAACTGACAAGAGGAACCTGGGCTGGCAACTTTTCGTTCAAAGGGAAAAGGGCCGGTGTTTGTCTTCATGAACCTTTGTCCCAGAGTGGCCGGCCGCCTCCAAAATATCCAAACGATTAAAGATATGTCCCAGACCCAACCTGCCCCCACCTCAAGTTTGTGCTGCCCTGACAGTCCCAAGGGAAGCCTAAAACTGACATCAGGAACCTGCCTTGGCAACTTTTCCTTCACAGGGAAAATGGGTGGTCTTTTTCTTGAGGAGCCTTTGGCCTTGAGTGGCCCGCCGCCTCCAAAAAATCCAAACGATGAAGGATATGTCCCAGACCCAACATGCCCCCACCTCAAACCTGTGCTGCCCTGACAGTCCAAAGGGAACCCTACAAACTGACATCAGCAACCAGGGCTGGCAACTTTTCCTTAACAGGGAATACGGCCGGTGTTTGTCTCCAAGGGCCTTTGGCCTTGACTGGCCGGCCGCCTCCAAAAAATCCAAACAATTAAGGATATGTCCCAGACCCAACCGGCCCCCACCTCTAACCTGTGCTGCCCTGACAGTCCCAAGGGAACCCTTCAAAGTGACAGCAGGATCCTGGACTGGACGCTTTTCCTTCCCAGCGAAAATGGCCGGTGTTTTCCTGCAGGGACTTTGTCCCTGAGTGGCTGGACCCTTCCAAAAAATCCAAATGATTAAAGATATTTCCCAGACCCAACCGGCCCCCACCTCTAACCTTTGCTACCCTGACAGCCCCAAAGGAACCCTACCTGCTGACATCAGGAATCTGGGCTGACCATATTTCTTTCCTAGAAAAAATTGCTCGTGTCTTCCTGCAGGGGCCCTTCTCCCTGAGTGGCCGGCCGCCTCCAAAAAATCCAAACGATTAAAGATATGTCCCAGACCCAACCTGCCCCCACCTCAAAACTGTGCTGCCTTGACAGTCCAACGGGAACTCTACATGCAGACATCAGCAACCTGGACCGACAACTTTTCCTTACAGGGAAAAGGAGCGGTCTTTTTCTCGAGGAGCCTGTGGCCTTGAGTGGCCGGCTACCTCCAAAAAATCCAAACGATTAAAGATATGTCCCAAATCTAACCTACCCCCACCCCAAATTTGTGCTGCCCTGACAGTCCCAAGGGAACCCTACCTGCTGACATCAGGAATCTGGGCTGACCATATTTCTTTCAAAGTAAAAATTGCTTGTGTCTTCCTGCAGGGGCCTTTGTCCCTGAGTGGCCGGCCGCCTCCAAAATATCCAAACGATTAAAGATATTTCCCAGACCTAATGTGCCGCCACCTCAATGCTGTGCTGCCCTGACAGTCCCAAGGAATCCCTACCTGCTGACATCAGGAATCTGGGTTGACCATATTTCTTTCCTAGAAAAAATTGCTCGTGTCTTCCTCCAGGGGACTTTGTCCCTGAGTGGCCGGACGCCTCCAAAAAATCCAAATGATTAAAGATATGTCCCAGACCCAACCTGCCCCCACCTCAAATCTGTGCTGCCCCGACAGTCTCAAGAGAACTCTACTAACTGACATCAGGAACCTGGTCTAGCAAAATTTCGTTCAAAGGGAAAAGGGCCGGTGTTTGTCTTCAGGAGCCTGGGTCCCAGAGTGGCCGGCCGCCTCCAAAATATCCAAACGATTAAAGATATGTCCCAGACCCAACCTACCCCCACCCCAAATTTGTGCTGCCCTGACAGTCCCAAGGGAACCCTACCTGCTGACATCAGGAACCTGGGTTGACCATATTTCTTTCCTGGAAAAAATTGCTCGTGTCTTCCTGCGGGGGCCTTTGTCCCTGAGTGGCCGGACCCCTCCAAAAAATCCAAATGATTAAAGATATGTCCCAGACCCAACCTGCCCCCACATCAAACCTGTGCTGCCCTGACAGTCCCAAGGGAACCCTACCTGCTGACATCAGGAATCTGGGCTGACCATATTTCTTTCAAAGAAAAAATTGCTCGTGTCTTCCTGCAGGGGCCTTTGTCCCTGAGTGGCCGGCCGCCTCCAAAAATTCCAAACGATTAAAGATATGTCCCAGACCCAACCTGCCCCCACCTCAAAACTGTGCTGCCTTGACAGTCCAACGGGAACTCTACATGCAGACATCAGCAACCTGGACCGGCAACTTTTCCTTAAAGGGAAAAGGAACGGTCTTTTTCTCGAGGAGCCTGTGGCCTTGAGTGGCCGGCTGCCTCCAAAAAATCCAAAAGATTAAAGATATGTCCCAAACCTAACCTGCCCCCACCTCAAATTTGTGCTGCCCTGACAGTCCCAAGGGAACCCTACCTGCTGACATCAGGAACCAGGGTTGACCATATTTCTTTCCTAGAAAAAATTGCTCGTGTCTTCCTGCAGGGGCCTTTGTCCCTGAGTGGCCGGACGCCTCCAAAAAATCCAAACGACTAAAGATATGTCCCAGACCCAACCTGCCCCCACCAGAAACTTGTGCTGCCCTGAGAGTCCCAAGGGAACCCTACCTGCTGACATCAGCAACAAGGGCTGGCAACTTTTCCTTAACAGGGAATACGGCCGGTGTTTGTCTCCAAGGGCATTTGTCCCTGAGTAGCCGGATGCCTCCAAAAAATCCAAACGATTAATGATATGTCCCAGACTTAATCTGCCCCCACCACAAACTTGTGCTACCCTGACAGTCTAAAAGGAACCCTATAAACTGAGGGGAGGAACCTGGGCTGGCAACTTTTTCTTCACAGGGAAAAGGGCCGGTGTTTGTCTTCATGAACCTTTGTCCCAGAGTGGCCGGCCGCCTCCAAAATATCCAAACGATTAAAGATATGTCCCAGACCCAACCTGCCCCCACCTCAAGTTTGTGCTGCCCTGACAGTCCCAAGGGAAGCCTAAAACTGACATCAGGAACCTGCCTTGGCAACTTTTCCTTCACAGGGAAAATGGGTGGTCTTTTTCTTGAGGAGCCTTTGGCCTTGAGTGGCCCGCCGCCTCCAAAAAATCCAAACGATGAAGGATATGTCCCAGACCCAACATGCCCCCACCTCAAACCTGTGCTGCCCTGACAGTCCAAAGGGAACCCTACAAACTGACATCAGCAACCAGGGCTGGCAACTTTTCCTTAACAGGGAATACGGCCGGTGTTTGTCTCCAAGGGCCTTTGGCCTTGACTGGCCGGCCGCCTCCAAAAAATCCAAACAATTAAGGATATGTCCCAGACCCAACCGGCCCCCACCTCTAACCTGTGCTGCCCTGACAGTCCCAAGGGAACCCTTCAAAGTGACAGCAGGATCCTGGACTGGACGCTTTTCCTTCCCAGCGAAAATGGCCGGTGTTTTCCTGCAGGGACTTTGTCCCTGAGTGGCTGGACCCTTCCAAAAAATCCAAATGATTAAAGATATTTCCCAGACCCAACCGGCCCCCACCTCTAACCTTTGCTACCCTGACAGCCCCAAAGGAACCCTACCTGCTGACATCAGGAATCTGGGCTGACCATATTTCTTTCAAAGAAAAAATTGCTCGTGTCTTCCTGCAGGGGCCTTTGTCCCTGAGTGGCCGGACGCCTCCAAAAAATCCAAACGATTAAAGATATGTCCCAGACCCAACCTGCCCCCACCTCAAAACTGTGCTGCCTTGACAGTCCAACGGGAACTCTACATGCAGACATCAGCAACCAGGGCTGGCAACTTTTCCTTAAAGGGAAAAGGAGCGGTCTTTTTCTCGAGGAGCCTGTGGCCTTGAGTGGCCGGCTGCCTCCAAAAAATCCAAAAGATTAAAGATATGTCCCAAACCTAACCTGCCCCCACCTCAAATTTGTGCTGCCCTGACAGTCCCAAGGGAACCCTACCTGCTGACATCAGGAACCTGGGTTGACCATATTTCTTTCCTAGAAAAAATTGCTCGTGTCTTCCTGCAGGGGCCTTTGTCCCTGAGTGGCCGGACGCCTCCAAAAAATCCAAACGACTAAAGATATGTCCCAGACCCAACCTGCCCCCACCAGAAACTTGTGCTGCCCTGAGAGTCCCAAGGGAACCCTACCTGCTGACATCAGCAACAAGGGCTGGCAACTTTTCCTTAACAGGGAATACGGCCGGTGTTTGTCTCCAAGGGCCTTTGTCCCTGAGTAGCCGGATGCCTCCAAAAAATCCAAACGATTAATGATATGTCCCAGACTTAATCTGCCCCCACCACAAACTTGTGCTACCCTGACAGTCTAAAAGGAACCCTATAAACTGAGGGGAGGAACCTGGGCTGGCAACTTTTCCTTCACAGGGAAAAGGGCCGGTGTTTGTCTTCAGGAACCTTTGTCCCAGAGTGGCCGGCCGCCTCCAAAATCTCCAAACGATTAAAGATATGTCCCAGACCCAACCTGCCCCGCACCTCAAATTTGTGCTGCCCCGACAGTCTCAAGAGAACTCTACTAACTGACATCAGGAACCTGGTCTAGCAACATTTCGTTCAAAGGGAAAAGGGCCGGTGTTTGTCTTCAGGAGCCTGGGTCCCAGAGTGGCCGGCCGCCTCCAAAATATCCAAACGATTAAAGATATGTCCCAGACCCAACCTACCCCCACCCCAAATTTGTGCTGCCCTGAAAGTCCCAAGGGAACCCTACCTGCTGACATCAGGAACCTGGGTTGACCATATTTCTTTCCTGGAAAAAATTGCTCGTGTCTTCCTGCAGGGGCCTTTGTCCCTGAGTGGCCGGACGCCTCCAAAAAATCCAAATGATTAAAGATATGTCCCAGACCCAACCTGCCCCCACATCAAACCTGTGCTGCCCTGACAGTCCCAAGGGAACCCTACCTGCTGACATCAGGAATCTGGGCTGACCATATTTCTTTCAAAGAAAAAATTGCTTGTGTCTTCCTGCAGGGGCCTTTGTCACTGAGTGGCCGGCCGCCTCCAAAATATCCAAACGATTAAAGATATTTCCCAGACCTAATGTGCCGCCACCTCAATGCTGTGCTGCCCTGACAGTCCCAAGGAATCCCTACCTGCTGACATCAGGAATCTGGGTTGACCATATTTCTTTCCTAGAAAAAATTGCTCGTGTCTTCCTCCAGGGGACTTTGTCCCTGAGTGGCCGGACGCCTCCAAAAAATCCAAATGATTAAAGATATGTCCCAGACCCAACCTGCCCCCACCTCAAATCTGTGCTGCCCCGACAGTCTCAAGAGAACTCTACTAACTGACATCAGGAACCTGGTCTAGCAACATTTCGTTCAAAGGGAAAAGGGCCGGTGTTTGTCTTCAGGAGCCTGGGTCCCAGAGTGGCCAGTCGCCTCCAAAATATCCAAACGATTAAAGATATGTCCCAGACCCAACCTGCCCCGCACCTCAAATATGGGCTGCCCCGACAGTCTCAAGACAACCCTACAAACTGACATCAGCAACCAGGGCTGGCAACTTTTCCTTAACAGGGAATACGGCCGGTGTTTGTCTCCAAGGGCCTTTGGCCTTGATTGGCCGGCCGCCTCCAAAATATCCAAACGATTAAAGATATGTCCCAGACCCAACCTGCCCCCACCTCAAGTTTGTGCTGCCCTGACAGTCCCAAGGGAAGCCTAAAACTGACATCAGGAACCTGCCTTGGCAACTTTTCCTTCACAGGGAAAATGGGTGGTCTTTTTCTTGAGGAGCCTTTGGCCTTGAGTGGCCCGCCGCCTCCAAAAAATCCAAACGATGAAGGATATGTCCCAGACCCAACATGCCCCCACCTCAAACCTGTGCTGCCCTGACAGTCCAAAGGGAACCCTACAAACTGACATCAGCAACCAGGGCTGGCAACTTTTCCTTAACAGGGAATACGGCCGGTGTTTGTCTCCAAGGGCTTTTGTCCCTGAGTAGCCGGATGCCTCCAAAAAATCCAAACGATTAAAGATATGTCCCAGACTTAATCTGCCCCCACCACAAACTTGTGCTACCCTGACAGTCCCAAAGGAACCCTACAAACTGACAAGAGGAACCTGGGCTGGACACTTTTCCTTCCCAGCGAAAATGGCCGGTGTTTTCCTGCAGGGACTTTGTCCCTGAGTGGCTGGACCCTTCCAAAAAATCCAAATGATTAAAGATATTTCCCAGACCCAACCGGCCCCCACCTCTAACCTTTGCTACCCTGACAGCTCCAAAGGGAACCCTACAAACTGACATCAGCAACCAGGGCTGGCAACTTTTCCTTAACAGGGAATACGGCCGGTGTTTGTCTCCAAGGGCTTTTGTCCCTGAGTAGCCGGATGCCTCCAAAAAATCCAAACGATTAAAGATATGTCCCAGACTTAATCTGCCCCCACCAGAAACTTGTGCTACCCTGACAGTCCCAAAGGAACCCTATAAACTGACAAGAGGAACCTGGGCTGGCAACTTTTCCTTCACAGGGAAAAGGGCCGGTGTTTGTCTTCATGAACCTTTGTCCCAGAGTGGCCGGCCGCCTCCAAAATATCCAAACGATTAAAGATATGTCCCAGACCCAACCTGCCCCCACCTCAAGTTTGTGCTGCCCTGACAGTCCCAAGGGAAGCCTAAAACTGACATCAGGAACCTGCCTTGGCAACTTTTCCTTCACAGGGAAAATGGGTGGTCTTTTTCTTGAGGAGCCTTTGGCCTTGAGTGGCCCGCCGCCTCCAAAAAATCCAAACGATGAAGGATATGTCCCAGACCCAACATGCCCCCACCTCAAACCTGTGCTGCCCTGACAGTCCAAAGGGAACCCTACAAACTGACATCAGCAACCAGGGCTGGCAACTTTTCCTTAACAGAGAATACGGCCGGTGTTTGTCTCCAAGGGCCTTTGGCCTTGACTGGCCGGCCGCCTCCAAAAAATCCAAACAATTAAGGATATGTCCCAGACCCAACCGGCCCCCACCTCTAACCTGTGCTGCCCTGACAGTCCCAAGGGAACCCTTCAAAGTGACAGCAGGATCCTGGGCTGGAAACTTTTCCTTCCCAGCGAAAATGGCCGGTGTTTTCCTGCAGGGACTTTGTCCCTGAGTGGCTGGACCCTTCCAAAAAATCCAAATGATTAAAGATATTTCCCAGACCCAACCGGCCCCCACCTCTAACCTTTGCTACCCTGACAGCCCCAAAGGAACCCTACCTGCTGACATCAGGAATCTGGGCTGACCATATTTCTTTCCTAGAAAAAATTGCTCGTGTCTTCCTGCAGGGGCCCTTGTCCCTGAGTGGCCGGCCGCCTCCAAAAAATCCAAACGATTAAAGATATGTCCCAGACCCAACCTGCCCCCACCTCAAAACTGTGCTGCCTTGACAGTCCAACGGGAACTCTACATGCAGACATCAGCAACCTGGACCGGCAACTTTTCCTTACAGGGAAAAGGAGCGGTCTTTTTCTCGAGGAGCCTGTGGCCTTGAGTGGCCGGCTACCTCCAAAAAATCCAAACGATTAAAGATATGTCCCAAATCTAACCTGCCCCCACCTCAAATTTGTGCTGCCTTGACAGTCCCAAGGGAACCCTACCTGCTGACATCAGGAACCTGGGTTGACCATATTTCTTTCCTAGAAAAAATTGCTCGTGTCTTCCTGCAGGGGCCTTTGTCCCTGAGTGGCCGGACGCCTCCAAAAAATCCAAACGACTAAAGATATGTCCCAGACCCAACCTGCCCCCACCAGAAACTTGTGCTGCCCTGAGAGTCCCAAGGGAACCCTACCTGCTGACATCAGCAACAAGGGCTGGCAACTTTTCCTTAACAGGGAATACGGCCGGTGTTTGTCTCCAAGGGCCTTTGTCCCTGAGTAGCCGGATGCCTCCAAAAAATCCAAACGATTAATGATAGGTCCCAGACTTAATCTGCCCCCACCACAAACTTGTGCTACCCTGACAGTCTAAAAGGAACCCTATAAACTGAGGGGAGGAACCTGGGCTGGCAACTTTTCCTTCACAGGGAAAAGGGACGGTGTTTGTCTTCAGGAACCTTTGTCCCAGAGTGGCCGGCCACCTCCAAAATCTCCAAACGATTAAAGATATGTCCCAGACCCAACCTGCCCCGAACCTCAAATTTGTGCTGCCCCGACAGTCTCAAGAGAACTCTACTAACTGACATCAGGAACCTGGTCTAGCAAAATTTCGTTCAAAGGGAAAAGGGCCGGTGTTTGTCTTCAGGAGCCTGGGTCCCAGAGTGGCCGGCCGCCTCCAAAATATCCAAACGATTAAAGATATGTCCCAGACCCAACCTACCCCCACCCCAAATTTGTGCTGCCCTGACAGTCCCAAGGGAACCCTACCTGCTGACATCAGGAATCTGGGCTGACCATATTTCTTTCAAAGAAAAAATTGCTTGTGTCTTCCTGCAGGGGCCTTTGTCCCTGAGTGGCCGGCCGCCTCCAAAATATCCAAACGATTAAAGATATTTCCCAGACCTAATGTGCCGCCACCTCAATGCTGTGCTGCCCTGACAGTCCCAAGGAATCCCTACCTGCTGACATCAGGAATCTGGGTTGACCATATTTCTTTCCTAGAAAAAATTGCTCGTGTCTTCCTCCAGGGGACTTTGTCCCTGAGTGGCCGGACGCCTCCAAAAAATCCAAATGATTAAAGATATGTCCCAGACCCAACCTGCCCCCACCTCAAATCTGTGCTGCCCCGACAGTCTCAAGAGAACTCTACTAACTGACATCAGGAACCTGGTCTAGCAACATTTCGTTCAAAGGGAAAAGGGCCGGTGTTTGTCTTCAGGAGCCTGGGTCCCAGAGTGTCCGGCCGCCTGCAAAATATCCAAACGATTAAAGATATGTCCCAGACCCAACCTGCCCCGCACCTCAAATATGGGCTGCCCCGACAGTCTCAAGACAACCCTACAAACTGACATCAGCAACCAGGGCTGGCAACTTTTCCTTAACAGGGAATACGGCCGGTGTTTGTCTCCAAGGGCCTTTGGCCTTGATTGGCCGGCCGCCTCCAAAATATCCAAACGATTAAAGATATGTCCCAGACCAAACCTACCCCCACCTCAAACCTGTGCTGCCCTGACAGTCCAAAGGGAACCCTACAAACTGACATCAGCAACCAGGGCTGGCAACTTTTCCTTAACAGGGAATACGGCCGGTGTTTGTCTCCAAGGGCTTTTGTCCCTGAGTAGCCGGATGCCTCCAAAATATCCAAACGATTAAAGATATGTCCCAGACTTAATCTGCCCCCACCAGAAACTTGTGCTACCCTGACAGTCCCAAAGGAACCCTATAAACTGACAAGAGGAACCTGGGCTGGCAACTTTTCGTTCAAAGGGAAAAGGGCCGGTGTTTGTCTTCATGAACCTTTGTCCCAGAGTGGCCGGCCGCCTCCAAAATATCCAAACGATTAAAGATATGTCCCAGACCCAACCTGCCCCCACCTCAAGTTTGTGCTGCCCTGACAGTCCCAAGGGAAGCCTAAAACTGACATCAGGAACCTGCCTTGGCAACTTTTCCTTCACAGGGAAAATGGGTGGTCTTTTTCTTGAGGAGCCTTTGGCCTTGAGTGGCCCGCCGCCTCCAAAAAATCCAAACGATGAAGGATATGTCCCAGACCCAACATGCCCCCACCTCAAACCTGTGCTGCCCTGACAGTCCAAAGGGAACCCTACAAACTGACATCAGCAACCAGGGCTGGCAACTTTTCCTTAACAGGGAATACGGCCGGTGTTTGTCTCCAAGGGCCTTTGGCCTTGACTGGCCGGCCGCCTCCAAAAAATCCAAACAATTAAGGATATGTCCCAGACCCAACCGGCCCCCACCTCTAACCTGTGCTGCCCTGACAGTCCCAAGGGAACCCTTCAAAGTGACAGCAGGATCCTGGGCTGGACACTTTTCCTTCCCAGCGAAAATGGCCGGTGTTTTCCTGCAGGGACTTTGTCCCTGAGTGGCTGGACCCTTCCAAAAAATCCAAATGATTAAAGATATTTCCCAGACCCAACCGGCCCCCACCTCTAACCTTTGCTACCCTGACAGCTCCAAAGGGAACCCTACAAACTGACATCAGCAACAAGGGCTGGCAACTTTTCCTTAACAGGGAATACGGCCGGTGTTTGTCTCCAAGGGCTTTTGTCCCTGAGTAGCCGGATGCCTCCAAAAAATCCAAACGATTAAAGATATGTCCCAGACTTAATCTGCCCCCACCAGAAACTTGTGCTACCCTGACAGTCTAAAAGGAACCCTATAAACTGACAAGAGGAACCTGGGCTGGCAACTTTTCGTTCAAAGGGAAAAGGGCCGGTGTTTGTGTTCATGAACCTTTGTCCCAGAGTGGCCGGCCGCCTCCAAAATATCCAAACGATTAAAGATATGTCCCAGACCCAACCTGCCCCCACCTCAAGTTTGTGCTGCCCTGACAGTCCCAAGGGAAGCCTAAAACTGACATCAGGAACCTGCCTTGGCAACTTTTCCTTCACAGGGAAAATGGGTGGTCTTTTTCTTGAGGAGCCTTTGGCCTTGAGTGGCCCGCCGCCTCCAAAAAATCCAAACGATGAAGGATATGTCCCAGACCCAACATGCCCCCACCTCAAACCTGTGCTGCCCTGACAGTCCAAAGGGAACCCTACAAACTGACATCAGCAACCAGGGCTGGCAACTTTTCCTTAACAGGGAATACGGCCGGTGTTTGTCTCCAAGGGCCTTTGGCCTTGACTGGCCCGGCCGCCTCCAAAAAATCCAAACAATTAAGGATATGTCCCAGACCCAACCGGCCCCCACCTCTAACCTGTGCTGCCCTGACAGTCCCAAGGGAACCCTTCAAAGTGACAGCAGGATCCTGGGCTGGACACTTTTCCTTCCCAGCGAAAATGGCCGGTGTTTTCCTGCAGGGACTTTGTCCCTGAGTGGCTGGACCCTTCCAAAAAATCCAAATGATTAAAGATATTTCCCAGACCCAACCGGCCCCCACCTCTAACCTTTGCTACCCTGACAGCTCCAAAGGGAACCCTACAAACTGACATCAGCAACAAGGGCTGGCAACTTTTCCTTAACAGGGAATACGGCCGGTGTTTGTCTCCAAGGGCTTTTGTCCCTGAGTAGCCGGATGCCTCCAAAAAATCCAAACGATTAAAGATATGGTCCCAGACTTAATCTGCCCCCACCACAAACTTGTGCTACCCTGACAGTCCCAAAGGAACCTTATAAACTGACAAGAGGAACCTGGGCTGGCAACTTTTCGTTCAAAGGGAAAAGGGCCGGTGTTTGTCTTCATGAACCTTTGTCCCAGAGTGGCCGGCCGCCTCCAAAATATCCAAACGATTAAAGATATGTCCCAGACCCAACCTGCCCCCACCTCAAGTTTGTGCTGCCCTGACAGTCCCAAGGGAAGCCTAAAACTGACATCAGGAACCTGCCTTGGCAACTTTTCCTTCACAGGGAAAATGGGTGGTCTTTTTCTTGAGGAGCCTTTGGCCTTGAGTGGCCGCCGCCTCCAAAAAATCCAAACGATGAAGGATATGTCCCAGACCCAACATGGCCCCCACCTCAAACCTGTGCTGCCCTGACAGTCCAAAGGGAACCCTACAAACTGACATCAGCAACCAGGGCTGGCAACTTTTCCTTAACAGAGAATACGGCCGGTGTTTGTCTCCAAGGGCCTTTGGCCTTGACTGGCCGGCCGCCTCCAAAAAATCCAAACAATTAAGGATATGTCCCAGACCCAACCGGCCCCCACCTCTAACCTGTGCTGCCCTGACAGTCCCCAAGGGAACCCTTCAAAGTGACAGCAGGATCCTGGGCTGGACACTTTTCCTTCCCAGCGAAAATGGCCGGTGTTTTCCTGCAGGGACTTTGTCCCTGAGTGGCTGGACCCTTCCAAAAAATCCAAATGATTAAAGATATTTCCCAGACCCAACCGGCCCCCACCTCTAACCTTTGCTACCCTGACAGCCCCAAAGGAACCCTACCTGCTGACAGGAATCTGGGCTGACCATATTTCTTTCCTAGAAAAAATTGCTCGTGTCTTCCTGCAGGGGCCCTTGTCCCTGAGTGGCCGGCCGCCTCCAAAAAATCCAAACGATTAAAGATATGTCCCAGACCCAACCTGCCCCCACCTCAAAACTGTGCTGCCTTGACAGTCCAACGGGAACTCTACATGCAGACATCAGCAACCTGGACCGGCAACTTTTCCTTACAGGGAAAAGGAGCGGTCTTTTTCTCGAGGAGCCTGTGGCCTTGAGTGGCCGGCTACCTCCAAAAAATCCAAACGATTAAAGATATGTCCCAAATCTAACCTGCCCCCACCTCAAATTTGTGCTGCCTTGACAGTCCCAAGGGAACCCTACCTGCTGACATCAGGAACCTGGGTTGACCATATTTCTTTCCTAGAAAAAATTGCTCGTGTCTTCCTGCAGGGGCCTTTGTCCCTGAGTGGCCGGACGCCTCCAAAAAATCCAAACGACTAAAGATATGTCCCAGACCCAACCTGCCCCCACCAGAAACTTGTGCTGCCCTGAGAGTCCCAAGGGAACCCTACAAACTGACATCAGCAACAAGGGCTGGCAACTTTTCCTTAACAGGGAATACGGCCGGTGTTTGTCTCCAAGGGCCTTTGTCCCTGAGTAGCCGGATGCCTCCAAAAAATCCAAACGATTAATGATAGGTCCCAGACTTAATCTGCCCCCACCACAAACTTGTGCTACCCTGACAGTCTAAAAGGAACCCTATAAACTGAGGGGAGGAACCTGGGCTGGCAACTTTTCCTTCACAGGGAAAAGGGACGGTGTTTGTCTTCAGGAACCTTTGTCCCAGAGTGGCCGGCCACCTCCAAAATCTCCAAACGATTAAAGATATGTCCCAGACCCAACCTGCCCCGAACCTCAAATTTGTGCTGCCCCGACAGTCTCAAGAGAACTCTACTAACTGACATCAGGAACCTGGTCTAGCAAAATTTCGTTCAAAGGGAAAAGGGCCGGTGTTTGTCTTCAGGAGCCTGGGTCCCAGAGTGGCCGGCCGCCTCCAAAATATCCAAACGATTAAAGATATGTCCCAGACCCAACCTACCCCCACCCCAAATTTGTGCTGCCCTGACAGTCCCAAGGGAACCCTACCTGCTGACATCAGGAACCTGGGTTGACCATATTTCTTTCCTAGAAAAAATTGCTCGTGTCTTCCTGCAGGGGCCTTTGTCCCTGAGTGGCCGGACGCCTCCAAAAAATCCAAATGATTAAAGATATGTCCCAGACCAAACCTACCCCCACCTCAAACCTGTGCTGCCCTGACAGTCCAAAGGGAACCCTACAAACTGACATCAGCAACAAGGGCTGGCAACTTTTCCTTAACAGGGAATACGGCCGGTGTTTGTCTCCAAGTGCTTTTGTCCCTGAGTAGCCGGATGCCTCCAAAAAATCCAAACGATTAAAGATATGTCCCAGACTTAATCTGCCCCCACCACAAACTTGTGCTACCCTGACAGTCCCAAAGGAACCCTATAAACTGACAAGAGGAACCTGGGCTGGCAACTTTTCCTTCACAGGGAAAAGGGCCGGTGTTTGTCTTCATGAACCTTTGTCCCAGAGTGGCCGGCCGCCTCCAAAATATCCAAACGATTAAAGATATGTCCCAGACCCAACCTGCCCCCACCTCAAGTTTGTGCTGCCCTGACTGTCCCAAGGGAAGCCTAAAACTGACATCAGGAACCAGCCTTGGCAACTTTTCCTTCACAGGGAAAATGGGTGGTCTTTTTCTTGAGGAGCCTTTGGCCTTGAGTGGCCCGCCGCCTCCAAAAACTCCAAACGATGAAGGATATGTCCCAGACCCAACATGCCCCCACCTCAAACCTGTGCTGCCCTGACAGTCCAAAGGGAACCCTACAAACTGACATCAGCAACCAGGGCTGGCAACTTTTCCTTAACAGGGAATACGGCCGGTGTTTGTCTCCAAGGGCCTTTGGCCTTGACTGGCCGGCCGCCTCCAAAAAATCCAAACAATTAAGGATATGTCCCAGACCCAACCGGCCCCCACCTCTAACCTGTGCTGCCCTGACAGTCCCAAGGGAACCCTTCAAAGTGACAGCAGGATCCTGGACTGGACGCTTTTCCTTCCCAGCGAAAATGGCCGGTGTTTTCCTGCAGGGACTTTGTCCCTGAGTGGCTGGACCCTTCCAAAAAATCCAAATGATTAAAGATATTTCCCAGACCCAACCGGCCCCCACCTCTAACCTTTGCTACCCTGACAGCCCCAAAGGAACCCTACCTGCTGACATCAGGAATCTGGGCTGACCATATTTCTTTCCTAGAAAAAATTGCTCGTGTCTTCCTGCAGGGGCCTTTGTCCCTGAGTGGCCGGACGCCTCCAAAAAATCCAAATGATTAAAGATATGTCCCAGACCAAACCTACCCCACCTCAAACCTGTGCTGCCCTGACAGTCCAAAGGGAACCCTACAAACTGACATCAGCAACAAGGGCTGGCAACTTTTCCTTAACAGGGAATACGGCCGGTGTTTGTCTCCAAGTGCTTTTGTCCCTGAGTAGCCGGATGCCTCCAAAAAATCCAAACGATTAAAGATATGTCCCAGACTTAATCTGCCCCCACCACAAACTTGTGCTACCCTGACAGTCCCAAAGGAACCCTATAAACTGACAAGAGGAACCTGGGCTGGCAACTTTTCCTTCACAGGGAAAAGGGCCGGTGTTTGTCTTCATGAACCTTTGTCCCAGAGTGGCCGGCCGCCTCCAAAATATCCAAACGATTAAAGATATGTCCCAGACCCAACCTGCCCCCACCTCAAGTTTGTGCTGCCCTGACTGTCCCAAGGGAAGCCTAAAACTGACATCAGGAACCAGCCTTGGCAACTTTTCCTTCACAGGGAAAATGGGTGGTCTTTTTCTTGAGGAGCCTTTGGCCTTGAGTGGCCCGCCGCCTCCAAAAACTCCAAACGATGAAGGATATGTCCCAGACCCAACATGCCCCCACCTCAAACCTGTGCTGCCCTGACAGTCCAAAGGGAACCCTACAAACTGACATCAGCAACCAGGGCTGGCAACTTTTCCTTAACAGGGAATACGGCCGGTGTTTGTCTCCAAGGGCCTTTGGCCTTGACTGGCCGGCCGCCTCCAAAAAATCCAAACAATTAAGGATATGTCCCAGACCCAACCGGCCCCCACCTCTAACCTGTGCTGCCCTGACAGTCCCAAGGGAACCCTTCAAAGTGACAGCAGGATCCTGGACTGGACGCTTTTCCTTCCCAGCGAAAATGGCCGGTGTTTTCCTGCAGGGACTTTGTCCCTGAGTGGCTGGACCCTTCCAAAAAATCCAAATGATTAAAGATATTTCCCAGACCCAACCGGCCCCCACCTCTAACCTTTGCTACCCTGACAGCCCCAAAGGAACCCTACCTGCTGACATCAGGAATCTGGGCTGACCATATTTCTTTCCTAGAAAAAATTGCTCGTGTCTTCCTGCAGGGGCCTTTGTCCCTGAGTGGCCAGACGCCTCCAAAAAATCCAAACGACTAAAGATATGTCCCAGACCCAACCTGCCCCCACCAGAAACTTGTGCTGCCCTGAGAGTCCCAAGGGAACCCTACCTGCTGACATCAGCAACAAGGGCTGGCAACTTTTCCTTAACAGAGAATACGGCCGGTGTTTGTCTCCAAGGGATTTGTCCCTGAGTAGCCGGATGCCTCCAAAAAATCCAAACGATTAATGATATGTCCCAGACTTAATCTGCCCCCACCACAAACTTGTGCTACCCTGACCGTCTCAAAGGAACCCTATAAACTGAGGGGAGGAACCTGGGCTGGCAACTTTTCCTTCACAGGGAAAAGGGCCGGTGTTTGTCTTCATGAACCTTTGTCCCAGAGTGGCCGGCCACCTCCAAAATCTCCAAACGATTAAAGATATGTCCCAGACCCAACATGCCCCCACCTCAAACCTGTGCTGCCCTGACAGTCCCAAGGGAACCCTACCTGCTGACATCAGGAATCTGGGCTGACCATATTTCTTTCAAAGAAAAAATTGCTTGTGTCTTCCTGCAGGGGCCTTTGTCCCTGAGTGGCCGGCCGCCTCCAAAATATCCAAACGATTAAAGATATTTCCCAGACCTAATGTGCCGCCACCTCAATGCTGTGCTGCCCTGACAGTCCCAAGGAATCCCTACCTGCTGACATCAGGAATCTGGGTTGACCATATTTCTTTCCTAGAAAAAATTGCTCGTGTCTTCCTCCAGGGGACTTTGTCCCTGAGTGGCTGGACCCTTCCAAAAAATCCAAATGATTAAAGATATTTCCCAGACCCAACCGGCCCCCACCTCTAATCTTTGCTACCCTGACAGCCCCAAAGGAACCCTACCTGCTGACATCAGGAATCTGGGCTGACCATATTTCTTTCCTAGAAAAAATTGCTCGTGTCTTCCTGCAGGGGCCCTTGTCCCTGAGTGGCCCGCCGCCTCCAAAAAATCCAAACGATTAAAGATATGTCCCAGACCCAACCTGCCCCCACCTCAAAACTGTGCTGCCTTGACAGTCCAACGGGAACTCTACATGCAGACATCAGCAACCTGGACCGGCAACTTTTCCTTACAGGGAAAAGGAGCGGTCTTTTTCTCGAGGAGCCTGTGGCCTTGAGTGGCCGGCTACCTCCAAAAAATCCAAACGATTAAAGATATGTCCCAAATCTAACCTGCCCCCACCTCAAATTTGTGCTGCCTTGACAGTCCCAAGGGAACCCTACCTGCTGACATCAGGAACCTGGGTTGACCATATTTCTTTCCTAGAAAAAATTGCTCGTGTCTTCCTGCAGGGGCCTTTGTCCCTGAGTGGCCGGACGCCTCCAAAAAATCCAAACGACTAAAGATATGTCCCAGACCCAACCTGCCCCCACCAGAAACTTGTGCTGCCCTGAGAGTCCCAAGGGAACCCTACCTGCTGACATCAGCAACAAGGGCTGGCAACTTTTCCTTAACAGGGAATACGGCCGGTGTTTGTCTCCAAGGGCCTTTGTCCCTGAGTAGCCGGATGCCTCCAAAAAATCCAAACGATTAATGATATGTCCCAGACTTAATCTGCCCCCACCACAAACTTGTGCTACCCTGACAGTCTAAAAGGAACCCTATAAACTGAGGGGAGGAACCTGGGCTGGCAACTTTTCCTTCACAGGGAAAAGGGACGGTGTTTGTCTTCAGGAACCTTTGTCCCAGAGTGGCCGGCCACCTCCAAAATCTCCAAACGATTAAAGATATGTCCCAGACCCAACCTGCCCCGAACCTCAAATTTGTGCTGCCCCGACAGTCTCAAGAGAACTCTACTAACTGACATCAGGAACCTGGTCTAGCAAAATTTCGTTCAAAGGGAAAAGGGCCGGTGTTTGTCTTCAGGAGCCTGGGTCCCAGAGTGGCCGGCCGCCTCCAAAATATCCAAACGATTAAAGATATGTCCCAGACCCAACCTACCCCCACCCCAAATTTGTGCTGCCCTGACAGTCCCAAGGGAACCCTACCTGCTGACATCAGGAACCTGGGTTGACCATATTTCTTTCCTAGAAAAAATTGCTCGTGTCTTCCTGCAGGGGCCTTTGTCCCTGAGTGGCCGGACGCCTCCAAAAAATCCAAATGATTAAAGATATGTCCCAGACCAAACCTACCCCCACCTCAAACCTGTGCTGCCCTGACAGTCCAAAGGGAACCCTACAAACTGACATCAGCAACCAGGGCTGGCAACTTTTCCTTAACAGGCAATACGGCCGGTGTTTGTCTCCAAGGGCTTTTGTCCCTGAGTAGCCGGATGCCTCCAAAAAATCCAAACGATTAATGATATGTCCCAGACTTAATCTGCCCCCACCACAAACTTGTGCTACCCTGACAGTCCCAAAGGAACCCTATAAACTGACAAGAGGAACCTGGGCTGGCAACTTTTCCTTCACAGGGAAAAGGGCCGGTGTTTGTCTTCATGAACCTTTGTCCCAGAGTGGCCGGCCGCCTCCAAAATATCCAAACGATTAAAGATATGTCCCAGACCCAACCTGCCCCCACCTCAAGTTTGTGCTGCCCTGACTGTCCCAAGGGAAGCCTAAAACTGACATCAGGAACCAGCCTTGGCAACTTTTCCTTCACAGGGAAAATGGGTGGTCTTTTTCTTGAGGAGCCTTTGGCCTTGAGTGGCCCGCCGCCTCCAAAAACTCCAAACGATGAAGGATATGTCCCAGACCCAACATGCCCCCACCTCAAACCTGTGCTGCCCTGACAGTCCAAAGGGAACCCTACAAACTGACATCAGCAACCAGGGCTGGCAACTTTTCCTTAACAGGGAATACGGCCGGTGTTTGTCTCCAAGGGCCTTTGGCCTTGACTGGCCGGCCGCCTCCAAAAAATCCAAACAATTAAGGATATGTCCCAGACCCAACCGGCCCCCACCTCTAACCTGTGCTGCCCTGACAGTCCCAAGGGAACCCTTCAAAGTGACAGCAGGATCCTGGACTGGACGCTTTTCCTTCCCAGCGAAAATGGCCAGTGTTTTCCTGCAGGGACTTTGTCCCTGAGTGGCTGGACCCTTCCAAAAAATCCAAATGATTAAAGATATTTCCCAGACCCAACCGGCCCCCACCTCTAACCTTTGCTACCCTGACAGCCCCAAAGGAACCCTACCTGCTGACATCAGGAATCTGGGCTGACCATATTTCTTTCCTAGAAAAAATTGCTCGTGTCTTCCTGCAGGGGCCTTTGTCCCTGAGTGGCCAGACGCCTCCAAAAAATCCAAACGACTAAAGATATGTCCCAGACCCAACCTGCCCCCACCAGAAACTTGTGCTGCCCTGAGAGTCCCAAGGGAACCCTACCTGCTGACATCAGCAACAAGGGCTGGCAACTTTTCCTTAACAGGGAATACGGCCGGTGTTTGTCTCCAAGGGCATTTGTCCCTGAGTAGCCGGATGCCTCCAAAAAATCCAAACGATTAATGATATGTCCCAGACTTAATCTGCCCCCACCACAAACTTGTGCTACCCTGACCGTCTCAAAGGAACCCTATAAACTGAGGGGAGGAACCTGGGCTGGCAACTTTTCCTTCACAGGGAAAAGGGCCGGTGTTTGTCTTCATGAACCTTTGTCCCAGAGTGGCCGGCCACCTCCAAAATCTCCAAACGATTAAAGATATGTCCCAGACCCAACCTGCCCCGAACCTCAAATTTGTGCTGCCCCGACAGTCTCAAGAGAACTCTACTAACTGACATCAGGAACCTGGTCTAGCAAAATTTCGTTCAAAGGGAAAAGGGCCGGTGTTTGTCTTCAGGAGCCTGGGTCCCAGAGTGGCCGGCCGCCTCCAAAATATCCAAACGATTAAAGATATGTCCCAGACCCAACCTACCCCCACCCCAAATTTGTGCTGCCCTGACAGTCCCAAGGGAACCCTACCTGCTGACATCAGGAATCTGGGCTGACCATATTTCTTTCAAAGAAAAAATTGCTTGTGTCTTCCTGCAGGGGCCTTTGTCCCTGAGTGGCCGGCCGCCTCCAAAATATCCAAACGATTAAAGATATTTCCCAGACCTAATGTGCCGCCACCTCAATGCTGTGCTGCCCTGACAGTCCCAAGGAATCCCTACCTGCTGACATCAGGAATCTGGGTTGACCATATTTCTTTCCTAGAAAAAATTGCTCGTGTCTTCCTCCAGGGGACTTTGTCCCTGAGTGGCCGGACGCCTCCAAAAAATCCAAATGATTAAAGATATGTCCCAGACCCAACCTGCCCCCACCTCAAATCTGTGCTGCCCCGACAGTCTCAAGAGAACTCTACTAACTGACATCAGGAACCTGGTCTAGCAACATTTCGTTCAAAGGGAAAAGGGCCGGTGTTTGTCTTCAGGAGCCTGGGTCCCAGAGTGGCCGGCCGCCTCCAAAATATCCAAACGATTAAAGATATGTCCCAGACCCAACCTGCCCCGCACCTCAAATATGGGCTGCCCCGACAGTCTCAAGACAACCCTAAAACTGACATCAGCAACCAGGGCTGGCAACTTTTCCTTAACAGGGAATACGGCCGGTGTTTGTCTCCAAGGGCCTTTGGCCTTGATTGGCCGGCCGCCTCCAAAATATCCAAACGATTAAAGATAAGTCCCAGACCAAACCTACCCCCACCTCAAACCTGTGCTGCCCTGACAGTCCAAAGGGAACCCTACAAACTGACATCAGCAACCAGGGCTGGCAACTTTTCCTTAACAGGGAATACGGCCGGTGTTTGTCTCCAAAGGCTTTTGTCCCTGAGTAGCCGGATGCCTCCAAAAAATCCAAACGATTAAAGATATGTCCCAGACTTAATCTGCCCCCACCAGAAACTTGTGCTACCCTGACAGTCCCAAAGGAACCCTATAAACTGACAAGAGGAACCTGGGCTGGCAACTTTTCGTTCAAAGGGAAAAGGGCCGGTGTTTGTCTTCATGAACCTTTGTCCCAGAGTGGCCGGCCGCCTCCAAAATATCCAATCGATTAAAGATATGTCCCAGACCCAACCTGCCCCCACCTCAAGTTTGTGCTGCCCTGAGAGTCCCAAGGGAACCCTACCTGCTGACATCAGCAACAAGGGCTGGCAACTTTTCCTTAACAGGGAATACGGCCGGTGTTTGTCTCCAAGGGCATTTGTCCCTGAGTAGCCGGATGCCTCCAAAAAATCCAAACGATTAATGATATGTCCCAGACTTAATCTGCCCCCACCACAAACTTGTGCTACCCTGACCGTCTCAAAGGAACCCTATAAACTGAGGGGAGGAACCTGGGCTGGCAACTTTTCCTTCACAGGGAAAAGGGCCGGTGTTTGTCTTCATGAACCTTTGTCCCAGAGTGGCTGGCCACCTCCAAAATCTCCAAACGATTAAAGATATGTCCCAGACCCAACCTGCCCCGAACCTCAAATTTGTGCTGCCCCGACAGTCTCAAGAGAACTCTACTAACTGACATCAGGAACCTGGTCTAGCAACATTTCGTTCAAAGGGAAAAGGGCCGGTGTTTGTCTTCAGGAGCCTGGGTCCCAGAGTGGCCGGCCGCCTCCAAAATATCCAAACGATTAAAGATATGTCCCAGACCCAACCTACCCCCACCCCAAATTTGTGCTGCCCTGACAGTCCCAAGGGAACCCTACCTGCTGACATCAGGAATCTGGGCTGACCATATTTCTTTCAAAGAAAAAATTGCTTGTGTCTTCCTGCAGGGGCCTTTGTCCCTGAGTGGCCGGCCGCCTCCAAAATATCCAAACGATTAAAGATATTTCCCAGACCTAATGTGCCGCCACCTCAATGCTGTGCTGCCCTGACAGTCCCAAGGAATCCCTACCTGCTGACATCAGGAATCTGGGTTGACCATATTTCTTTCCTAGAAAAAATTGCTCGTGTCTTCCTCCAGGGGACTTTGTCCCTGAGTGGCCGGACGCCTCCAAAAAATCCAAATGATTAAAGATATGTCCCAGACCCAACCTGCCCCCACCTCAAATCTGTGCTGCCCCGACAGTCTCAAGAGAACTCTACTAACTGACATCAGGAACCTGGTCTAGCAAAATTTCGTTCAAAGGGAAAAGGGCCGGTGTTTGTCTTCAGGAGCCTGGGTCCCAGAGTGGCCGGCCGCCTCCAAAATATCCAAACGATTAAAGATATGTCCCAGACCCAACCTGCCCCGCACCTCAAATATGGGCTGCCCCGACAGTCTCAAGACAACCCTAAAACTGACATCAGCAACCAGGGCTGGCAACTTTTCCTTAACAGGGAATACGGCCGGTGTTTGTCTCCAAGGGCCTTTGGCCTTGATTGGCCGGCCGCCTCCAAAATATCCAAACGATTAAAGATAAGTCCCAGACCAAACCTACCCCCACCTCAAACCTGTGCTGCCCTGACAGTCCAAAGGGAACCCTACAAACTGACATCAGCAACCAGGGCTGGCAACTTTTCCTTAACAGGGAATACGGCCGGTGTTTGTCTCCAAAGGCTTTTGTCCCTGAGTAGCCGGATGCCTCCAAAAAATCCAAACGATTAAAGATATGTCCCAGACTTAATCTGCCCCCACCAGAAACTTGTGCTACCCTGACAGTCCCAAAGGAACCCTATAAACTGACAAGAGGAACCTGGGCTGGCAACTTTTCGTTCAAAGGGAAAAGGGCCGGTGTTTGTCTTCATGAACCTTTGTCCCAGAGTGGCCGGCCGCCTCCAAAATATCCAATCGATTAAAGATATGTCCCAGACCCAACCTGCCCCCACCTCAAGTTTGTGCTGCCCTGACAGTCCCAAGGGAAGCCTAAAACTGACATCAGGAACCTGCCTTGGCAACTTTTCCTTCACAGGGAAAATGGGTGGTCTTTTTCTTGAGGAGCCTTTGGCCTTGAGTGGCCCGCCGCCTCCAAAAAATCCAAACGATGAAGGATATGTCCCAGACCCAACATGCCCCCACCTCAAACCTGTGCTGCCCTGACAGTCCAAAGGGAACCCTACAAACTGACATCAGCAACCAGGGCTGGCAACTTTTCCTTAACAGGGAATACGGCCGGTGTTTGTCTCCAAGGGCTTTTGTCCCTGAGTAGCCGGATGCCTCCAAAAAATCCAAACGATTAAAGATATGTCCCAGACTTAATCTGCCCCCACCACAAACTTGTGCTACCCTGACAGTCCCAAAGGAACCCTATAAACTGACAAGAGGAACCTGGGCTGGACACTTTTCCTTCCCAGCGAAAATGGCCAGTGTTTTCCTGCAGGGACTTTGTCCCTGAGTGGCTGGACCCTTACAAAAAATCCAAATGATTAAAGATATTTCCCAGACCCAACCGGCCCCCACCTCTAACCTTTGCTACCCTGACAGTCCAAAGGGAACCCTACAAACTGACATCAGCAACCAGGGCTGGCAACTTTTCCTTAACAGGGAATACGGCCGGTGTTTGTCTCCAAGGGCCTTTGGCCTTGATTGGCCGGCCGCCTCCAAAATATCCAAACGATTAAAGATATGTCCCAGACCAAACCTACCCCCACCTCAAACCTGTGCTGCCCTGACAGTCCAAAGGGAACCCTACAAACTGACATCAGCAACCAGGGCTGGCAACTTTTCCTTAACAGGGAATGCGGCCGGTGTTTGTCTCCAAGGGCTTTTGTCCCTGAGTAGCCGGATGCCTCCAAAAAATCCAAACGATTAAAGATATGTCCCAGACTTAATCTGCCCCCACCAGAAACTTGTGCTACCCTGACAGTCCCAAAGGAACCCTATAAACTGACAAGAGGAACCTGGGCTGGCAACTTTTCGTTCAAAGGGAAAAGGGCCGGTGTTTGTCTTCATGAACCTTTGTCCCAGAGTGGCCGGCCGCCTCCAAAATATCCAAACGATTAAAGATATGTCCCAGACCCAACCTGCCCCCACCTCAAGTTTGTGCTGCCCTGACAGTCCCAAGGGAAGCCTAAAACTGACATCAGGAACCTGCCTTGGCAACTTTTCCTTCACAGGGAAAATGGGTGGTCTTTTTCTTGAGGAGCCTTTGGCCTTGAGTGGCCCGCCGCCTCCAAAAAATCCAAACGATGAAGGATATGTCCCAGACCCAACATGCCCCCACCTCAAACCTGTGCTGCCCTGACAGTCCAAAGGGAACCCTACAAACTGACATCAGCAACCAGGGCTGGCAACTTTTCCTTAACAGGGAATACGGCCGGTGTTTGTCTCCAAGGGCCTTTGGCCTTGACTGGCCGGCCGCCTCCAAAAAATCCAAACAATTAAGGATATGTCCCAGACCCAACCGGCCCCCACCTCTAACCTGTGCTGCCCTGACAGTCCCAAGGGAACCCTTCAAAGAGACAGCAGGATCCTGGGCTGGACACTTTTCCTTCCCAGCGAAAATGGCCGGTGTTTTCCTGCAGGGACTTTGTCCCTGAGTGGCTGGACCCTTCCAAAAAATCCAAATGATTAAAGATATTTCCCAGACCCAACCGGCCCCCACCTCTAACCTTTGCTACCCTGACAGCTCCAAAGGGAACCCTACAAACTGACATCAGCAACAAGGGCTGGCAACTTTTCCTTAACAGGGAATACGGCCGGTGTTTGTCTCCAAGGGCTTTTGTCCCTGAGTAGCCGGATGCCTCCAAAAAATCCAAACGATTAAAGATATGTCCCAGACTTAATCTGCCCCCACCAGAAACTTGTGCTACCCTGACAGTCCCAAAGGAACCCTATAAACTGACAAGAGGAACCTGGGCTGGCAACTTTTCGTTCAAAGGGAAAAGGGCCGGTGTTTGTCTTCATGAACCTTTGTCCCAGAGTGGCCGGCCGCCTCCAAAATATCCAAACGATTAAAGATATGTCCCAGACCCAACCTGCCCCCACCTCAAGTTTGTGCTGCCCTGACAGTCCCAAGGGAAGCCTAAAACTGACATCAGGAACCTGCCTTGGCAACTTTTCCTTCACAGGGAAAATGGGTGGTCTTTTTCTTGAGGAGCCTTTGGCCTTGAGTGGCCCGCCGCCTCCAAAAAATCCAAACGATGAAGGATATGTCCCAGACCCAACATGCCCCCACCTCAAACCTGTGCTGCCCTGACAGTCCAAAGGGAACCCTACAAACTGACATCAGCAACCAGGGCTGGCAACTTTTCCTTAACAGGGAATACGGCCGGTGTTTGTCTCCAAGGGCCTTTGGCCTTGACTGGCCGGCCGCCTCCAAAAAATCCAAACAATTAAGGATATGTCCCAGACCCAACCGGCCCCCTCCTCTAACCTGTGCTGCCCTGACAGTCCCAAGGGAACCCTTCAAAGTGACAGCAGGATCCTGGGCTGGACACTTTTCCTTCCCAGCGAAAATGGCCGGTGTTTTCCTGCAGGGACTTTGTCCCTGAGTGGCTGGACCCTTCCAAAAAATCCAAATGATTAAAGATATTTCCCAGACCCAACCGGCCCCCACCTCTAACCTTTGCTACCCTGACAGCTCCAAAGGGAACCCTACAAACTGACATCAGCAACAAGGGCTGGCAACTTTTCCTTAACAGGGAATACGGCCGGTGTTTGTCTCCAAGGGCTTTTGTCCCTGAGTAGCCGGATGCCTCCAAAAAATCCAAACGATTAAAGATATGTCCCAGACTTAATCTGCCCCCACCAGAAACTTGTGCTACCCTGACAGTCCCAAAGGAACCCTATAAACTGACAAGAGGAACCTGGGCTGGCAACTTTTCGTTCAAAGGGAAAAGGGCCGGTGTTTGTCTTCATGAACCTTTGTCCCAGAGTGGCCGGCCGCCTCCAAAATATCCAAACGATTAAAGATATGTCCCAGACCCAACCTGCCCCCACCTCAAGTTTGTGCTGCCCTGACAGTCCCAAGGGAAGCCTAAAACTGACATCAGGAACCTGCCTTGGCAACTTTTCCTTCACAGGGAAAATGGGTGGTCTTTTTCTTGAGGAGCCTTTGGCCTTGAGTGGCCCGCCGCCTCCAAAAAATCCAAACGATGAAGGATATGTCCCAGACCCAACATGCCCCCACCTCAAACCTGTGCTGCCCTGACAGTCCAAAGGGAACCCTACAAACTGACATCAGCAACCAGGGCTGGCAACTTTTCCTTAACAGAGAATACGGCCGGTGTTTGTCTCCAAGGGCCTTTGGCCTTGACTGGCCGGCCGCCTCCAAAAAATCCAAACAATTAAGGATATGTCCCAGACCCAACCGGCCCCCACCTCTAACCTGTGCTGCCCTGACAGTCCCAAGGGAACCCTTCAAAGTGACAGCAGGATCCTGGGCTGGACACTTTTCCTTCCCAGCGAAAATGGCCGGTGTTTTCCTGCAGGGACTTTGTCCCTGAGTGGCTGGACCCTTCCAAAAAATCCAAATGATTAAAGATATTTCCCAGACCCAACCGGCCCCCACCTCTAACCTTTGCTACCCTGACAGCCCCAAAGGAACCCTACCTGCTGACATCAGGAATCTGGGCTGACCATATTTCTTTCCTAGAAAAAATTGCTCGTGTCTTCCTGCAGGGGCCCTTGTCCCTGAGTGGCCGGCCGCCTCCAAAATATCCAAACGATTAAAGATATTTCCCAGACCTAATGTGCCGCCACCTCAATGCTGTGCTGCCCTGACAGTCCCAAGGAATCCCTACCTGCTGACATCAGGAATCTGGGTTGACCATATTTCTTTCCTAGAAAAAATTGCTCGTGTCTTCCTCCAGGGGACTTTGTCCCTGAGTGGCCGGACGCCTCCAAAAAATCCAAATGATTAAAGATATGTCCCAGACCCAACCTGCCCCCACCTCAAATCTGTGCTGCCCCGACAGTCTCAAGAGAACTCTACTAACTGACATCAGGAACCTGGTCTAGCAACATTTCGTTCAAAGGGAAAAGGGCCGGTGTTTGTCTTCAGGAGCCTGGGTCCCAGAGTGGCCGGCCGCCTCCAAAATATCCAAACGATTAAAGATATGTCCCAGACCCAACCTGCCCCGCACCTCAAATATGGGCTGCCCCGACAGTCTCAAGACAACCCTACAAACTGACATCAGCAACCAGGGCTGGCAACTTTTCCTTAACAGGGAATACGGCCGGTGTTTGTCTCCAAGGGCCTTTGGCCTTGATTGGCCGGCCGCCTCCAAAATATCCAAACGATTAAAGATATGTCCCAGACCAAACCTACCCCCACCTCAAACCTGTGCTGCCCTGACAGTCCAAAGGGAACCCTACAAACTGACATCAGCAACCAGGGCTGGCAACTTTTCCTTAACAGGGAATACGGCCGGTGTTTGTCTCCAAAGGCTTTTGTCCCTGAGTAGCCGGATGCCTCCAAAAAATCCAAACGATTAAAGATATGTCCCAGACTTAATCTGCCCCCACCAGAAACTTGTGCTACCCTGACAGTCCCAAAGGAACCCTATAAACTGACAAGAGGAACCTGGGCTGGCAACTTTTCCTTCACAGGGAAAAGGGCCGGTGTTTGTCTTCATGAACCTTTGTCCCAGAGTGGCCGGCCGCCTCCAAAATATCCAATCGATTAAAGATATGTCCCAGACCCAACCTGCCCCCACCTCAAGTTTGTGCTGCCCTGACTGTCCCAAGGGAAGCCTAAAACTGACATCAGGAACCAGCCTTGGCAACTTTTCCTTCACAGGGAAAATGGGTGGTCTTTTTCTTGAGGAGCCTTTGGCCTTGAGTGGCCCGCCGCCTCCAAAAAATCCAAACGATGAAGGATATGTCCCAGACCCAACATGCCCCCACCTCAAACCTGTGCTGCCCTGACAGTCCAAAGGGAACCCTACAAACTGACATCAGCAACCAGGGCTGGCAACTTTTCCTTAACAGGGAATACGGCCGGTGTTTGTCTCCAAGGGCCTTTGGCCTTGACTGGCCGGCCGCCTCCAAAAAATCCAAACAATTAAGGATATGTCCCAGACCCAACCGGCCCCCACCTCTAACCTGTGCTGCCCTGACAGTCCCAAGGGAACCCTTCAAAGTGACAGCAGGATCCTGGGCTGGACACTTTTCCTTCCCAGCGAAAATGGCCGGTGTTTTCCTGCAGGGACTTTGTCCCTGAGTGGCTGGACCCTTCCAAAAAATCCAAATGATTAAAGATATTTCCCAGACCCAACCGGCCCCCACCTCTAACCTTTGCTACCCTGACAGCTCCAAAGGGAACCCTACAAACTGACATCAGCAACAAGGGCTGGCAACTTTTCCTTAACAGGGAATACGGCCGGTGTTTGTCTCCAAGGGCCTTTGGCCTTGATTGGCCGGCCGCCTCCAAAATATCCAAACGATTAAAGATAAGTCCCAGACCAAACCTACCCCCACCTCAAACCTGTGCTGCCCTGACAGTCCAAAGGGAACCCTACAAACTGACATCAGCAACCAGGGCTGGCAACTTTTCCTTAACAGGGAATACGGCCGGTGTTTGTCTCCAAGGGCTTTTGTCCCTGAGTAGCCGGATGCCTCCAAAAAATCCAAACGATTAAAGATATGTCCCAGACTTAATCTGCCCCCACCAGAAACTTGTGCTACCCTGACAGTCCCAAAGGAACCCTATAAACTGACAAGAGGAACCTGGGCTGGCAACTTTTCCTTCACAGGGAAAAGGGCCGGTGTTTGTCTTCATGAACCTTTGTCCCAGAGTGGCCGGCCGCCTCCAAAATATCCAATCGATTAAAGATATGTCCCAGACCCAACCTGCCCCCACCTCAAGTTTGTGCTGCCCTGACAGTCCCAAGGGAAGCCTAAAACTGACATCAGGAACCTGCCTTGGCAACTTTTCCTTCACAGGGAAAATGGGTGGTCTTTTTCTTGAGGAGCCTTTGGCCTTGAGTGGCCCGCCGCCTCCAAAAAATCCAAACGATGAAGGATATGTCCCAGACCCAACATGCCCCCACCTCAAACCTGTGCTGCCCTGACAGTCCAAAGGGAACCCTACAAACTGACATCAGCAACCAGGGCTGGCAACTTTTCCTTAACAGGGAATACGGCCGGTGTTTGTCTCCAAGGGCCTTTGGCCTTGACTGGCCGGCCGCCTCCAAAAAATCCAAACAATTAAGGATATGTCCCAGACCCAACCGGCCCCCACCTCTAACCTGTGCTGCCCTGACAGTCCCAAGGGAACCCTTCAAAGTGACAGCAGGATCCTGGACTGGACGCTTTTCCTTCCCAGCGAAAATGGCCAGTGTTTTCCTGCAGGGACTTTGTCCCTGAGTGGCTGGACCCTTCCAAAAAATCCAAATGATTAAAGATATTTCCCAGACCCAACCGGCCCCCACCTCTAACCTTTGCTACCCTGACAGTCCCAAGGGAACCCTACAAACTGACATCAGGAACCTGGGTTGACCATATTTCTTTCCTAGAAAAAATTGCTCGTGTCTTCCTGCAGGGGCCTTTGTCCCTGAGTGGCCGGACGCCTCCAAAAAATCCAAACGATTAAAGATATGTCCCAGACCCAACCTGCCCCCACCTCAAAACTGTGCTGCCTTGACAGTCCAACGGGAACTCTACATGCAGACATCAGCAACCTGGACCGGCAACTTTTCCTTAAAGGGAAAAGGAGCGGTCATTTTCTCGAGGAGCCTGTGGCCTTGAGTGGCCGGCTGCCTCCAAAAAATCCAAAAGATTAAAGATATGTCCCAAACCTAACCTGCCCCCACCTCAAATTTGTGCTGCCCTGACAGTCCCAAGGGAACCCTACCTGCTGACATCAGGAACCAGGGTTGACCATATTTCTTTCCTAGAAAAAATTGCTCGTGTCTTCCTGCAGGGGCCTTTGTCCCTGAGTGGCCGGATGCCTCCAAAAAATCCAAACGACTAAAGATATGTCCCAGACCCAACCTGCCCCCACCAGAAACTTGTGCTGCCCTGAGAGTCCCAAGGGAACCCTACCTGCTGACATCAGCAACAAGGGCTGGCAACTTTTCCTTAACAGGGAATACGGCCGGTGTTTGTCTCCAAGGGCCTTTGTCCCTGAGTAGCCGGATGCCTCCAAAAAATCCAAACGATTAATGATATGTCCCAGACTTAATCTGCCCCCACCACAAACTTGTGCTACCCTGACAGTCTAAAAGGAACCCTATAAACTGAGGGGAGGAACCTGGGCTGGCAACTTTTCCTTCACAGGGAAAAGGGACGGTGTTTGTCTTCAGGAACCTTTGTCCCAGAGTGGCCGGCTGCCTCCAAAATCTCCAAACGATTAAAGATATGTCCCAGACCCAACCTGCCCCGCACCTCAAATTTGTTCTGCCCCGACAGTCTCAAGAGAACTCTACTAACTGACATCAGGAACCTGGTCTAGCAACATTTCGTTCAAAGGGAAAAGGGCCGGTGTTTGTCTTCAGGAGCCTGGGTCCCAGAGTGGCCGGCCGCCTGCAAAATATCCAAACGATTAAAGATATGTCCCAGACCCAACCTACCCCCACCCCAAATTTGTGCTGCCCTGACAGTCCCAAGGGAACCCTACCTGCTGAGATCAGGAACCTGGGTTGACCATATTTCTTTCCTGGAAAAAATTGCTCGTGTCTTCCTGCAGGGGCCTTTGTCCCTGAGTGGCCGGACGCCTCCAAAAAATCCAAATGATTAAAGATATGTCCCAGACCCAACCTGCCCCCACATCAAACCTGTGCTGCCCTGACAGTCCCAAGGGAACCCTACCTGCTGACATCAGGAATCTGGGCTGACCATATTTCTTTCAAAGAAAAAATTGCTTGTGTCTTCCTGCAGGGGCCTTTGTCCCTGAGTGGCCGGCCGCCTCCAAAATATCCAAACGATTAAAGATATTTCCCAGACCTAATGTGCCGCCACCTCAATGCTGTGCTGCCCTGACAGTCCCAAGGAATCCCTACCTGCTGACATCAGGAATCTGGGTTGACCATATTTCTTTCCTAGAAAAAATTGCTCGTGTCTTCCTCCAGGGGACTTTGTCCCTGAGTGGCCGGACGCCTCCAAAAAATCCAAATGATTAAAGATATGTCCCAGACCCAACCTGCCCCCACCTCAAATCTGTGCTGCCCCGACAGTCTCAAGAGAACTCTACTAACTGACATCAGGAACCTGGTCTAGCAACATTTCGTTCAAAGGGAAAAGGGCCGGTGTTTGTCTTCAGGAGCCTGGGTCCCAGAGTGGCAGGCCGCCTCCAAAATATCCAAACGATTAAAGATATGTCCCAGACCCAACCTGCCCCGCACCTCAAATATGGGCTGCCCCGACAGTCTCAAGACAACCCTACAAACTGACATCAGCAACCAGGGCTGGCAACTTTTCCTTAACAGGGAATACGGCCGGTGTTTGTCTCCAAGGGCCTTTGGCCTTGATTGGCCGGCCGCCTCCAAAATATCCAAACGATTAAAGATAAGTCCCAGACGAAACCTACCCCCACCTCAAACCTGTGCTGCCCTGACAGTCCAAAGGGAACCCTACAAACTGACATCAGCAACCAGGGCTGGCAACTTTTCCTTAACAGGGAATACGGCCGGTGTTTGTCTCCAAAGGCTTTTGTCCCTGAGTAGCCGGATGCCTCCAAAAAATCCAAACGATTAAAGATATGTCCCAGACTTAATCTGCCCCCACCAGAAACTTGTGCTACCCTGACAGTCCCAAAGGAACCCTATAAACTGACAAGAGGAACCTGGGCTGGCAACTTTTCCTTCACAGGGAAAAGGGCCGGTGTTTGTCTTCATGAACCTTTGTCCCAGAGTGGCCGGCCGCCTCCAAAATATCCAAACGATTAAAGATATGTCCCAGACCCAACCTGCCCCCACCTCAAGTTTGTGCTGCCCTGACAGTCCCAAGGGAAGCCTAAAACTGACATCAGGAACCTGCCTTGGCAACTTTTCCTTCACAGGGAAAATGGGTGGTCTTTTTCTTGAGGAGCCTTTGGCCTTGAGTGGCCCGCCGCCTCCAAAAAATCCAAACGATGAAGGATATGTCCCAGACCCAACATGCCCCCACCTCAAACCTGTGCTGCCCTGACAGTCCAAAGGGAACCCTACAAACTGACATCAGCAACCAGGGCTGGCAACTTTTCCTTAACAGGGAATACGGCCGGTGTTTGTCTCCAAGGGCCTTTGGCCTTGACTGGCCGGCCGCCTCCAAAAAATCCAAACAATTAAGGATATGTCCCAGACCCAACCGGCCCCCACCTCTAACCTGTGCTGCCCTGACAGTCCCAAGGGAACCCTTCAAAGTGACAGCAGGATCCTGGACTGGACGCTTTTCCTTCCCAGCGAAAATGGCCAGTGTTTTCCTGCAGGGACTTTGTCCCTGAGTGGCTGGACCCTTCCAAAAAATCCAAATGATTAAAGATATTTCCCAGACCCAACCGGCCCCCACCTCTAACCTTTGCTACCCTGACAGCCCCAAAGGAACCCTACCTGCTGACATCAGGAATCTGGGCTGACCATATTTCTTTCCTAGAAAAAATTGCTCGTGTCTTCCTGCAGGGGCCTTTGTCCCTGAGTGGCCAGCCGCCTCCAAAAAATCCAAACGATTAAAGATATGTCCCAGACCCAACCTGCCCCCACCTCAAAACTGTGCTGCCTTGACAGTCCAACGGGAACTCTACATGCAGACATCAGCAACCTGGACCGGCAACTTTTCCTTAAAGGGAAAAGGAGCGGTCTTTTTCTCGAGGAGCCTGTGGCCTTGAGTGGCCGGCTGCCTCCAAAAAATCCAAAAGATTAAAGATATGTCCCAGACTTAATCTGCCCCCACCTCAAATTTGTGCTGCCCTGACAGTCCCAAGGGAACCCTACCTGCTGACATCAGGAACCAGGGTTGACCATATTTCTTTCCTAGAAAAAATTGCTCGTGTCTTCCTGCAGGGGCCTTTGTCCCTGAGTGGCCGGACGCCTCCAAAAAATCCAAACGACTAAAGATATCTCCCAGACCCAACCTGCCCCCACCAGAAACTTGTGCTGCCCTGAGAGTCCCAAGGGAACCCTACCTGCTGACATCAGCAACAAGGGCTGGCAACTTTTCCTTAACAGGGAATACGGCCGGTGTTTGTCTCCAAGGGCCTTTGTCCCTGAGTAGCCGGATGCCTCCAAAAAATCCAAACGATTAATGATATGTCCCAGACTTAATCTGCCCCCACCACAAACTTGTGCTGCCCTGACAGTCTAAAAGGAACCCTATAAACTGAGGGGAGGAACCTGGGCTGGCAACTTTTCCTTCACAGGGAAAAGGGACGGTGTTTGTCTTCAGGAACCTTTGTCCCAGAGTGGCCAGCCACCTCCAAAATCTCCAAACGATTAAAGATATGTCCCAGACCCAACCTGCCCCGAACCTCAAATTTGTGCTGCCCCGACAGTCTCAAGAGAACTCTACTAACTGACATCAGGAACCTGGTCTAGCAACATTTCGTTCAAAGGGAAAAGGGCCGGTGTTTGTCTTCAGGAGCCTGGGTCCCAGAGTGGCCGGCCGCCTGCAAAATATCCAAACGATTAAAGATATGTCCCAGACCCAACCTACCCCCACCCCAAATTTGTGCTGCCCTGACAGTCCCAAGGGAACCCTACCTGCTGAGATCAGGAACCTGGGTTGACCATATTTCTTTCCTGGAAAAAATTGCTTGTGTCTTCCTGCAGGGGCCTTTGTCCCTGAGTGGCCGGACGCCTCCAAAAAATCCAAATGATTAAAGATATGTCCCAGACCCAACCTGCCCCCACATCAAACCTGTGCTGCCCTGACAGTCCCAAGGGAACCCTACCTGCTGACATCAGGAATCTGGGCTGACCATATTTCTTTCAAAGAAAAAATTGCTTGTGTCTTCCTGCAGGGGCCTTTGTCCCTGAGTGGCCGGCCGCCTCCAAAATATCCAAACGATTAAAGATATTTCCCAGACCTAATGTGCCGCCACCTCAATGCTGTGCTGCCCTGACAGTCCCAAGGAATCCCTACCTGCTGACATCAGGAATCTGGGTTGACCATATTTCTTTCCTAGAAAAAATTGCTCGTGTCTTCCTCCAGGGGACTTTGTCCCTGAGTGGCCGGACGCCTCCAAAAAATCCAAATGATTAAAGATATGTCCCAGACCCAACCTGCCCCCACCTCAAATCTGTGCTGCCCCGACAGTCTCAAGAGAACTCTACTAACTGACATCAGGAACCTGGTCTAGCAACATTTCGTTCAAAGGGAAAAGGGCCGGTGTTTGTCTTCAGGAGCCTGGGTCCCAGAGTGGCCGGCCGCCTCCAAAATATCCAAACGATTAAAGATATGTCCCAGACCCAACCTGCCCCGCACCTCAAATATGGGCTGCCCCGACAGTCTCAAGACAACCCTACAAACTGACATCAGCAACCAGGGCTGGCAACTTTTCCTTAACAGGGAATACGGCCGGTGTTTGTCTCCAAGGGCCTTTGGCCTTGATTGGCCGGCCGCCTCCAAAATATCCAAACGATTAAAGATAAGTCCCAGACCAAACCTACCCCCACCTCAAACCTGTGCTGCCCTGACAGTCCCAAGGGAACCCTACAAACTGACATCAGCAACCAGGGCTGGCAACTTTTCCTTAACAGGGAATACGGCCGGTGTTTGTCTCCAAGGGCTTTTGTCCCTGAGTAGCCGGATGCCTCCAAAAAATCCAAACGATTAAAGATATGTCCCAGACTTAATCTGCCCCCACCAGAAACTTGTGCTACCCTGACAGTCCCAAAGGAACCCTATAAACTGACAAGAGGAACCTGGGCTGGCAACTTTTCCTTCACAGGGAAAAGGGCCGGTGTTTGTCTTCATGAACCTTTGTCCCAGAGTGGCCGGCCGCCTCCAAAATATCCAAACGATTAAAGATATGTCCCAGACCCAACCTGCCCCCACCTCAAGTTTGTGCTGCCCTGACAGTCCCAAGGGAAGCCTAAAACTGACATCAGGAACCTGCCTTGGCAACTTTTCCTTCACAGGGAAAATGGGTGGTCTTTTTCTTGAGGAGCCTTTGGCCTTGAGTGGCCCGCCGCCTCCAAAAAATCCAAACGATGAAGGATATGTCCCAGACCCAACATGCCCCCACCTCAAACCTGTGCTGCCCTGACAGTCCAAAGGGAACCCTACAAACTGACATCAGCAACCAGGGCTGGCAACTTTTCCTTAACAGGGAATACGGCCGGTGTTTGTCTCCAAGGGCCTTTGGCCTTGACTGGCCGGCCGCCTCCAAAAAATCCAAACAATTAAGGATATGTCCCAGACCCAACCGGCCCCCACCTCTAACCTGTGCTGCCCTGACAGTCCCAAGGGAACCCTTCAAAGTGACAGCAGGATCCTGGACTGGACGCTTTTCCTTCCCAGCGAAAATGGCCGGTGTTTTCCTGCAGGGACTTTGTCCCTGAGTGGCTGGACCCTTCCAAAAAATCCAAATGATTAAAGATATTTCCCAGACCCAACCGGCCCCCACCTCTAACCTTTGCTACCCTGACAGCCCCAAAGGAACCCTACCTGCTGACATCAGGAATCTGGGCTGACCATATTTCTTTCCTAGAAAAAATTGCTCGTGTCTTCCTGCAGGGGCCTTTGTCCCTGAGTGGCCGGACGCCTCCAAAAAATCCAAACGACTAAAGATATGTCCCAGACCCAACCTGCCCCCACCAGAAACTTCTGCTGCCCTGAGAGTCCCAAGGGAACCCTACCTGCTGACATCAGCAACAAGGGCTGGCAACTTTTCCTTAACAGGGAATACGGCCGGTGTTTGTCTCCAAGGGCCTTTGTCCCTGAGTAGCCGGATGCCTCCAAAAAATCCAAACGATTAATGATATGTCCCAGACTTAATCTGCCCCCACCACAAACTTGTGCTACCCTGACAGTCTCAAAGGAACCCTATAAACTGAGGGGAGGAACCTGGGCTGGCAACTTTTCCTTCACAGGGAAAAGGGACGGTGTTTGTCTTCAGGAACCTTTGTCCCAGAGTGGCCAGCCACCTCCAAAATCTCCAAACGATTAAAGATATGTCCCAGACCCAACCTGCCCCGAACCTCAAATTTGTGCTGCCCCGACAGTCTCAAGAGAACTCTACTAACTGACATCAGGAACCTGGTCTAGCAACATTTCGTTCAAAGGGAAAAGGGCCGGTGTTTGTCTTCAGGAGCCTGGGTCCCAGAGTGGCCGGCCGCCTGCAAAATATCCAAACGATTAAAGATATGTCCCAGACCCAACCTACCCCCACCCCAAATTTGTGCTGCCCTGACAGTCCCAAGGGAACCCTACCTGCTGAGATCAGGAACCTGGGTTGACCATATTTCTTTCCTGGGAAAAATTGCTCGTGTCTTCCTGCAGGGGCCTTTGTCCCTGAGTGGCCGGACGCCTCCAAAAAATCCAAATGATTAAAGATATGTCCCAGACCCAACCTGCCCCCACATCAAACCTGTGCTGCCCTGACAGTCCCAAGGGAACCCTACCTGCTGACATCAGGAATCTGGGCTGTCCATATTTCTTTCAAAGAAAAAATTGCTTGTGTCTTCCTGCAGGGGCCTTTGTCCCTGAGTGGCCGGCCGCCTCCAAAATATCCAAACGATTAAAGATATTTCCCAGACCTAATGTGCCGCCACCTCAATGCTGTGCTGCCCTGACAGTCCCAAGGAATCCCTACCTGCTGACATCAGGAATCTGGGTTGACCATATTTCTTTCCTAGAAAAAATTGCTCGTGTCTTCCTCCAGGGGACTTTGTCCCTGAGTGGCCGGACGCCTCCAAAAAATCCAAATGATTAAAGATATGTCCCAGACCCAACCTGCCCCCACCTCAAATCTGTGCTGCCCCGACAGTCTCAAGAGAACTCTACTAACTGACATCAGGAACCTGGTCTAGCAACATTTCGTTCAAAGGGAAAAGGGCCGGTGTTTGTCTTCAGGAGCCTGGGTCCCAGAGTGGCCGGCCGCCTCCAAAATATCCAAACGATTAAAGATATGTCCCAGACCCAACCTGCCCCGCACCTCAAATATGGGCTGCCCCGACAGTCTCAAGACAACCCTACAAACTGACATCAGCAACCAGGGCTGGCAACTTTTCCTTAACAGGGAATACGGCCGGTGTTTGTCTCCAAGGGCCTTTGGCCTTGATTGGCCGGCCGCCTCCAAAATATCCAAACGATTAAAGATAAGTCCCAGACCAAACCTACCCCCACCTCAAACCTGTGCTGCCCTGACAGTCCAAAGGGAACCCTACAAACTGACATCAGCAACCAGGGCTGGCAACTTTTCCTTAACAGGGAATACGGCCGGTGTTTGTCTCCAAGGGCTTTTGTCCCTGAGTAGCCGGATGCCTCCAAAAAATCCAAACGATTAAAGATATGTCCCAGACTTAATCTGCCCCCACCAGAAACTTGTGCTACCCTGACAGTCCCAAAGGAACCCTATAAACTGACAAGAGGAACCTGGGCTGGCAACTTTTCCTTCACAGGGAAAAGGGCCGGTGTTTGTCTTCATGAACCTTTGTCCCAGAGTGGCCGGCCGCCTCCAAAATATCCAAACGATTAAAGATATGTCCCAGACCCATCCTGCCCCGCACCTCAAATATGGGCTGCCCCGACAGTCTCAAGAAAACCCTACAAACTGACATCAGCAACCAGGGCTGGCAACTTTTCCTTAACAGGGAATACGGCCGGTGTTTGTCTCCAAGGGCCTTTGGCCTTGATTGGCCGGCCGCCTCCAAAATATCCAAACGATTAAAGATAAGTCCCAGACCAAACCTACCCCCACCTCAAACCTGTGCTGCCCTGACAGTCCAAAGGGAACTCTACAAACTGACATCAGCAACCAGGGCTGGCAACTTTTCCTTAACAGGGAATACGGCCGGTGTTTGTCTCCAAGGGCTTTTGTCCCAGAGTAGCCGGATGCCTCCAAAAAATCCAAACGATTAAAGATATGTCCCAGACTTAATCTGCCCCCACCAGAAACTTGTGCTACCCTGACAGTCCCAAAGGAACCCTATAAACTGACAAGAGGAACCTGGGCTGGCAACTTTTCCTTCACAGGGAAAAGGGCCGGTGTTTGTCTTCATGAACCTTTGTCCCAGAGTGGCCGGCCGCCTCCAAAATATCCAAACGATTAAAGATATGTCCCAGACCCAACCTGCCCCCACCTCAAGTTTGTGCTGCCCTGACAGTCCCAAGGGAAGCCTAAAACTGACATCAGGAACCTGCCTTGGCAACTTTTCCTTCACAGGGAAAATGGGTGGTCTTTTTCTTGAGGAGCCTTTGGCCTTGAGTGGCCCGCCGCCTCCAAAAAATCCAAACGATGAAGGATATGTCCCAGACCCAACATGCCCCCACCTCAAACCTGTGCTGCCCTGACAGTCTAAAGGGAACCCTACAAACTGACATCAGCAACCAGGGCTGGCAACTTTTCCTTAACAGGGAATACGGCCGGTGTTTGTCTCCAAGGGCCTTTGGCCTTGACTGGCCGGCCGCCTCCAAAAAATCCAAACAATTAAGGATATGTCCCAGACCCAACCGGCCCCCACCTCTAACCTGTGCTGCCCTGACAGTCCCAAGGGAACCCTTCAAAGTGACAGCAGGATCCTGGACTGGACGCTTTTCCTTCCCAGCGAAAATGGCCGGTGTTTTCCTGCAGGGACTTTGTCCCTGAGTGGCTGGACCCTTCCAAAAAATCCAAATGATTAAAGATATTTCCCAGACCCAACCGGCCCCCACCTCTAACCTTTGCTACCCTGACAGCCCCAAAGGAACCCTACCTGCTGACATCAGGAATCTGGGCTGACCATATTTCTTTCCTAGAAAAAATTGCTCGTGTCTTCCTGCAGGGGCCTTTGTCCCTGAGTGGCCGGACGCCTCCAAAAAATCCAAACGACTAAAGATATGTCCCAGACCCAACCTGCCCCCACCAGAAACTTGTGCTGCCCTGAGAGTCCCAAGGGAACCCTACCTGCTGACATCAGCAACAAGGGCTGGCAACTTTTCCTTAACAGGGAATACGGCCGGTGTTTGTCTCCAAGGGCCTTTGTCCCTGAGTAGCCGGATGCCTCCAAAAAATCCAAACGATTAATGATATGTCCCAGACTTAATCTGCCCCCACCACAAACTTGTGCTACCCTGACAGTCTCAAAGGAACCCTATAAACTGAGGGGAGGAACCTGGGCTGGCAACTTTTCCTTCACAGGGAAAAGGGCCGGTGTTTGTCTTCAGGAACCTTTGTCCCAGAGTGGCCAGCCACCTCCAAAATCTCCAAACGATTAAAGATATGTCCCAGACCCAACCTGCCCCGAACCTCAAATTTGTGCTGCCCCGACAGTCTCAAGAGAACTCTACTAACTGACATCAGGAACCTGGTCTAGCAACATTTCGTTCAAAGGGAAAAGGGCCGGTGTTTGTCTTCAGGAGCCTGGGTCCCAGAGTTGCCGGCCGCCTCCAAAATATCCAAACGATTAAAGATATGTCCCAGACCCAACCTGCCCCCACATCAAACCTGTGCTGCCCTGACAGTCCCAAGGGAACCCTACCTGCTGACATCAGGAATCTGGGCTGACCATATTTCTTTCAAAGAAAAAATTGCTTGTGTCTTCCTGCAGGGGCCTTTGTCCCTGAGTGGCCGGCCGCCTCCAAAATATCCAAACGATTAAAGATATTTCCCAGACCTAATGTGCCGCCACCTCAATGCTGTGCTGCCCTGACAGTCCCAAGGAATCCCTACCTGCTGACATCAGGAATCTGGGTTGACCATATTTCTTTCCTAGAAAAAATTGCTCGTGTCTTCCTCCAGGGGACTTTGTCCCTGAGTGGCCGGACGCCTCCAAAAAATCCAAATGATTAAAGATATGTCCCAGACCCAACCTGCCCCCACCTCAAATCTGTGCTGCCCCGACAGTCTCAAGAGAACTCTACTAACTGACATCAGGAACCTGGTCTAGCAACATTTCGTTCAAAGGGAAAAGGGCCGGTGTTTGTCTTCAGGAGCCTGGGTCCCAGAGTGGCAGGCCGCCTCCAAAATATCCAAACGATTAAAGATATGTCCCAGACCCAACCTGCCCCGCACTTCAAATATGGGCTGCCCCGACAGTCTCAAGACAACCCTACAAACTGACATCAGCAACCAGGGCTGGCAACTTTTCCTTAACAGGGAATACGGCCAGTGTTTGTCTCCAAGGGCCTTTGGCCTTGATTGGCCGGCCGCCTCCAAAATATCCAAACGATTAAAGATAAGTCCCAGACCAAACCTACCCCCACCTCAAACCTGTGCTGCCCTGACAGTCCAAAGGGAACCCTACAAACTGACATCAGCAACCAGGGCTGGCAACTTTTCCTTAACAGGGAATACGGCCGGTGTTTGTCTCCAAGGGCTTTTGTCCCTGAGTAGCCGGATGCCTCCAAAAAATCCAAACGATTAAAGATATGTCCCAGACTTAATCTGCCCCCACCAGAAACTTGTGCTACCCTGACAGTCCCAAAGGAACCCTATAAACTGACAAGAGGAACCTGGGCTGGCAACTTTTCGTTCAAAGGGAAAAGGGCCGGTGTTTGTCTTCATGAACCTTTGTCCCAGAGTGGCCGGCCGCCTCCAAAATATCCAAACGATTAAAGATATGTCCCAGACCCAACCTGCCCCCACCTCAAGTTTGTGCTGCCCTGACAGTCCCAAGGGAAGCCTAAAACTGACATCAGGAACCTGCCTTGGCAACTTTTCCTTCACAGGGAAAATGGGTGGTTTTTTCTTGAGGAGCCTTTGGCCTTGAGTGGCCCGCCGCCTCCAAAAAATCCAAACGATGAAGGATATGTCCCAGACCCAACATGCCCCCACCTCAAACCTGTGCTGCCCTGACAGTCCAAAGGGAACCCTACAAACTGACATCAGCAACCAGGGCTGGCAACTTTTCCTTAACAGGGAATACGGCCGGTGTTTGTCTCCAAGGGCCTTTGGCCTTGACTGGCCGGCCGCCTCCAAAAAATCCAAACAATTAAGGATATGTCCCAGACCCAACCGGCCCCCACCTCTAACCTGTGCTGCCCTGACAGTCCCAAGGGAACCCTTCAAAGTGACAGCAGGATCCTGGGCTGGACGCTTTTCCTTCCCAGCGAAAATGGCCGGTGTTTTCCTGCAGGGACTTTGTCCCTGAGTGGCTGGACCCTTCCAAAAATTCCAAATGATTAAAGATATTTCCCAGACCCAACCGGCCCCCACCTCTAACCTTTGCTACCCTGACAGCCCCAAAGGAACCCTACCTGCTGACATCAGGAATCTGGGCTGACCATATTTCTTTCCTAGAAAAAATTGCTCGTGTCTTCCTGCAGGGGCCTTTGTCCCTGAGTGGCCGGACGCCTCCAAAAAATCCAAACGACTAAAGATATGTCCCAGACCCAACCTGCCCCCACCAGAAACTTGTGCTGCCCTGAGAGTCCCAAGGGAACCCTACCTGCTGACATCAGCAACAAGGGCTGGCAACTTTTCCTTAACAGGGGAATACGGCCGGTGTTTGTCTCCAAGGGCCTTTGTCCCTGAGTAGCCGGATGCCTCCAAAAAATCCAAACGATTAATGATATGTCCCAGACTTAATCTGCCCCCACCAGAAACTTGTGCTACCCTGACAGTCTAAAAGGAACCCTATAAACTGAGGGGAGGAACCTGGGCTGGCAACTTTTCCTTCACAGGGAAAAGGGACGGTGTTTGTCTTCAGGAACCTTTGTCCCAGAGTGGCCAGCCACCTCCAAAATCTCCAAACGATTAAAGATATGTCCCAGACCCAACCTGCCCCGAACCTCAAATTTGTGCTGCCCCGACAGTCTCAAGAGAACTCTACTAACTGACATCAGGAACCTGGTCTAGCAAAATTTCGTTCAAAGGGAAAAGGGCCGGTGTTTGTCTTCAGGAGCCTGGGTCCCAGAGTGGCCGGCCGCCTGCAAAATATCCAAACGATTAAAGATATGTCCCAGACCCAACCTACCCCCACCCCAAATTTGTGCTGCCCTGACAGTCCCAAGGGAACCCTACCTGCTGAGATCAGGAACCTGGGTTGACCATATTTCTTTCCTGGAAAAAATTGCTCGTGTCTTCCTGCAGGGGCCTTTGTCCCTGAGTGGCCGGACGCCTCCAAAAAATCCAAATGATTAAAGATATGTCCCAGACCCAACCTGCCCCCACATCAAACCTGTGCTGCCCTGACAGTCCCAAGGGAACCCTACCTGCTGACATCAGGAATCTGGGCTGACCATATTTCTTTCAAAGAAAAAATTGCTTGTGTCTTCCTGCAGGGGCCTTTGTCCCTGAGTGGCCGGCCGCCTCCAAAATATCCAAACGATTAAAGATATTTCCCAGACCTAATGTGCCGCCACCTCAATGCTGTGCTGCCCTGACAGTCCCAAGGAATCCCTACCTGCTGACATCAGGAATCTGGGTTGACCATATTTCTTTCCTAGAAAAAATTGCTCGTGTCTTCCTCCAGGGGACTTTGTCCCTGAGTGGCCGGACGCCTCCAAAAAATCCAAATGATTAAAGATATGTCCCAGACCCAACCTGCCCCCACCTCAAACCTGTGCTGCCCCGACAGTCTCAAGAGAACTCTACTAACTGACATCAGGAACCTGGTCTAGCAACATTTCGTTCAAAGGGAAAAGGGCCGGTGTTTGTCTTCAGGAGCCTGGGTCCCAGAGTGGCAGGCCGCCTCCAAAATATCCAAACGATTAAAGATATGTCCCAGACCCAACCTGCCCCGCACCTCAAATATGGGCCTCGCTCTCTCTCCTGCCGACAGTCTCAAGACAACCCTACAAACTGACATCAGCAACCAGGGCTGGCAACTTTTCCTTAACAGGGAATACGGCCGGTGTTTGTCTCCAAGGGCCTTTGGCCTTGATTGGCCGGCCGCCTCCAAAATATCCAAACGATTAAAGATAAGTCCCAGACCAAACCTACCCCCACCTCAAACCTGTGCTGCCCTGACAGTCCAAAGGGAACCCTACAAACTGACATCAGCAACCAGGGCTGGCAACTTTTCCTTAACAGGGAATACGGCCGGTGTTTGTCTCCAAGGGCCTTTGGCCTTGACTGGCCGGCCGCCTCCAAAAAATCCAAACAATTAAGGATATGTCCCAGACCCAACCGGCCCCCACCTCTAACCTGTGCTACCCTGACAGTCCCAAAGGAACCCTATAAACTGACAAGAGGAACCTGGGCTGGCAACTTTTCCTTCACAGGGAAAAGGGCCGGTGTTTGTCTTCATGAACCTTTGTCCCAGAGTGGCCGTCCGCCTCCAAAATATCCAAACGATTAAAGATATGTCCCAGACCCAACCTGCCCCCACCTCAAGTTTGTGCTGCCCTGACAGTCCCAAGGGAAGCCTAAAACTGACATCAGGAACCTACCTTGGCAACTTTTCCTTCAAAGGGAAAATGGGTGGTCTTTTTCTTGAGGAGCCTTTGGCCTTGAGTGGCCCGCCGCCTCCAAAAAATCCAAACGATGAAGGATATGTCCCAGACCCAACATGCCCCCACCTCAAACCTGTGCTGCCCTGACAGTCCAAAGGGAACCCTACAAACTGACATCAGCAACCAGGGCTGGCAACTTTTCCTTAACAGGGAATACGGCCGGTGTTTGTCTCCAAGGGCCTTTGGCCTTGACTGGCCGGCCGCCTCCAAAAAATCCAAACAATTAAGGATATGTCCCAGACCCAACCGGCCCCCACCTCTAACCTGTGCTACCCTGACAGTCCCAAAGGAACCCTATAAACTGACAAGAGGAACCTGGGCTGGCAACTTTTCCTTCACAGGGAAAAGGGCCGGTGTTTGTCTTCATGAACCTTTGTCCCAGAGTGGCCGGCCGCCTCCAAAATATCCAAACGATTAAAGATATGTCCCAGACCCAACCTGCCCCCACCTCAAGTTTGTGCTGCCCTGACAGTCCCAAGGGAAGCCTAAAACTGACATCAGGAACCTGCCTTGGCAACTTTTCCTTCAAAGGGAAAATGGGTGGTCTTTTGCTTGAGGAGCCTTTGGCCTTGAGTGGCCCGCCGCCTCCAAAAAATCCAAACGATGAAGGATATGTCCCAGACCCAACATGCCCCCACCTCAAACCTGTGCTGCCCTGACAGTCCAAAGGGAACCCTACAAACTGACATCAGCAACCAGGGCTGGCAACTTTTTCCTTAACAGGGAATACGGCCGGTGTTTGTCCTCCAAGGGCCTTTGGCCTTGACTGGCCGGCCGCCTCCAAAAAATCCAAACAATTAAGGATATGTCCCAGACCCAACCGGCCCCCACCTCTAACCTGTGCTGCCCTGACAGTCCCAAAGGAACCCTATAAACTGACAAGAGGAACCTGGGCTGGCAACTTTTCGTTCAAAGGGAAAAGGGCCGGTGTTTGTCTTCATGAACCTTTGTCCCAGAGTGGCCGGCCGCCTCCAAAATATCCAAACGATTAAAGATATGTCCCAGACCCAACCTGCCCCCACCTCAAGTTTGTGCTGCCCTGACAGTCCCAAGGGAAGCCTAAAACTGACATCAGGAACCTGCCTTGGCAACTTTTCCTTCACAGGGAAAATGGGTGGTCTTTTTCTTGAGGAGCCTTTGGCCTTGAGTGGCCCGCCGCCTCCAAAAAATCCAAACGATGAAGGATATGTCCCAGACCCAACATGCCCCCCACCTCAAACCTGTGCTGCCCTGACAGTCCAAAGGGAACCCTACAAACTGACATCAGCAACCAGGGCTGGCAACTTTTCCTTAACAGGGAATACGGCCGGTGTTTGTCTCCAAGGGCCTTTGGCCTTGACTGGCCGGCCGCCTCCAAAAAATCCAAACAATTAAGGATATGTCCCAGACCCAACCGGCCCCCACCTCTAACCTGTGCTGCCCTGACAGTCCCAAAGGAACCCTATAAACTGACAAGAGGAACCTGGGCTGGCAACTTTTCGTTCAAAGGGAAAAGGGCCGGTGTTTGTCTTCATGAACCTTTGTCCCAGAGTGGCCGGCCGCCTCCAAAATATCCAAACGATTAAAGATATGTCCCAGACCCAACCTGCCCCCACCTCAAGTTTGTGCTGCCCTGACAGTCCCAAGGGAAGCCTAAAACTGACATCAGGAACCTGCCTTGGCAACTTTTCCTTCAAAGGGAAAATGGGTGGTCTTTTTCTTGAGGAGCCTTTGGCCTTGAGTGGCCCGCCGCCTCCAAAAAATCCAAACGATGAAGGATATGTCCCAGACCCAACATGCCCCCACCTCAAACCTGTGCTGCCCTGACAGTCCAAAGGGAACCCTACAAACTGACATCAGCAACCAGGGCTGGCAACTTTTCCTTAACAGGGAATACGGCCGGTGTTTGTCTCCAAGGGCCTTTGGCCTTGACTGGCCGGCCGCCTCCAAAAAATCCAAACAATTAAGGATATGTCCCAGACCCAACCGGCCCCCACCTCTAACCTGTGCTGCCCTGACAGTCCCAAGGGAACCCTTCAAAGTGACAGCAGGATCCTGGGCTGGACACTTTTCCTTCCCAGCGAAAATGGCCGGTGTTTTCCTGCAGGGACTTTGTCCCTGAGTGGCTGGACCCTTCCAAAAAATCCAAATGATTAAAGATATTTCCCAGACCCAACCGGCCCCCACCTCTAACCTTTGCTACCCTGACAGCCCCAAAGGAACCCTACCTGCTGACATCAGGAATCTGGGCTGACCATATTTCTTTCCTAGAAAAAATTGCTCGTGTCTTCCTGCAGGGGCCCTTGTCCCTGAGTGGCCGGCCGCCTCCAAAAAATCCAAACGATTAAAGATATGTCCCAGACCCAACCTGCCCCCACCTCAAAACTGTGCTGCCTTGACAGTCCAACGGGAACTCTACATGCAGACATCAGCAACCTGGACCGGCAACTTTTCCTTACAGGGAAAAGGAGCGGTCTTTTTCTCGAGGAGCCTGTGGCCTTGAGTGGCCGGCTACCTCCAAAAAATCCAAACGATTAAAGATATGTCCCAAATCTAACCTGCCCCCACCTCAAATTTGTGCTGCCTTGACAGTCCCAAGGGAACCCTACCTGCTGACATCAGGAACCTGGGTTGACCATATTTCTTTCCTAGAAAAAATTGCTCGTGTCTTCCTGCAGGGGCCTTTGTCCCTGAGTGGCCGGACGCCTCCAAAAAATCCAAACGACTAAAGATATGTCCCAGACCCAACCTGCCCCCACCAGAAACTTGTGCTGCCCTGAGAGTCCCAAGGGAACCCTACCTGCTGACATCAGCAACAAGGGCTGGCAACTTTTCCTTAACAGGGAATACGGCCGGTGTTTGTCTCCAAGGGCCTTTGTCCCTGAGTAGCCGGATGCCTCCAAAAAATCCAAACGATTAATGATATGTCCCAGACTTAATCTGCCCCCACCACAAACTTGTGCTACCCTGACAGTCTAAAAGGAACCCTATAAACTGAGGGGAGGAACCTGGGCTGGCAACTTTTCCTTCACAGGGAAAAGGGACGGTGTTTGTCTTCATGAACCTTTGTCCCAGAGTGGCCGGCCACCTCCAAAATCTCCAAACGATTAAAGATATGTCCCAGACCCAACCTGCCCCGAACCTCAAATTTGTGCTGCCCCGACAGTCTCAAGAGAACTCTACTAACTGACATCAGGAACCTGGTCTAGCAAAATTTCGTTCAAAGGGAAAAGGGCCGGTGTTTGTCTTCAGGAGCCTGGGTCCCTGAGTGGCCGGCCGCCTCCAAAATATCCAAACGATTAAAGATATGTCCCACACCCAACCTACCCCCACCCCAAATTTGTGCTGCCCTGACAGTCCCAAGGGAACCCTACCTGCTGACATCAGTAACCTGGGTTCACCATATTTCTTTCCTAGAAAAAATTGCTCGTGTCTTCCTGCAGGGGCCTTTGTCCCTGAGTAGCCGGATGCCTCCAAAAAATCCAAACGATGAAGGATATGTCCCAGACCCAACATGCCCCCACCTCAAACCTGTGCTGCCCTGACAGTCCAAAGGGAACCCTACAAACTGACATCAGCAACCAGGGCTGGCAACTTTTCCTTAACAGGGAATACGGCCGGTGTTTGTCTCCAAGGGCTTTTGTCCCTGAGTAGCCGGATGCCTCCAAAAAATCCAAACGATTAAAGATATGTCCCAGACTTAATCTGCCCCCACCACAAACTTGTGCTACCCTGACAGTCCCAAAGGAACCCTATAAACTGACAAGAGGAACCTGGGCTGGACACTTTTCCTTCCCAGCGAAAATGGCCAGTGTTTTCCTGCAGGGACTTTGTCCCTGAGTAGCTGGACCCTTACAAAAAATCCAAATGATTAAAGATATTTCCCAGACCCAACCGGCCCCCACCTCTAACCTTTGCTACCCTGACAGCTCCAAAGGGAACCCTACAAACTGACATCAGCAACCAGGGCTGGCAACTTTTCCTTAACAGGGAATACGGCCGGTGTTTGTCTCCAAGGGCTTTTGTCCCTGAGTAGCCGGATGCCTCCAAAAAATCCAAACGATTAAAGATATGTCCCAGACTTAATCTGCCCCCACCACAAACTTGTGCTACCCTGACAGTCCCAAAGGAACCCTATAAACTGACAAGAGGAACCTGGGCTGGCAACTTTTCGTTCAAAGGGAAAAGGGACGGTGTTTGTCTTCATGAACCTTTGTCCCAGAGTGGCCGGCCGCCTCCAAAATATCCAAACGATTAAAGATATGTCCCAGACCCAACCTGCCCCCACCTCAAGTTTGTGCTGCCCTGACAGTCCCAAGGGAAGCCTAAAACTGACATCAGGAACCTGCCTTGGCAACTTTTCCTTCACAGGGAAAATGGGTGGTCTTTTTCTTGAGGAGCCTTTGGCCTTGAGTGGCCCGCCGCCTCCAAAAAATCCAAACGATGAAGGATATGTCCCAGACCCAACATGCCCCCACCTCAAACCTGTGCTGCCCTGACAGTCCAAAGGGAACCCTACAAACTGACATCAGCAACCAGGGCTGGCAACTTTTCCTTAACAGGGAATACGGCCGGTGTTTGTCTCCAAGGGCCTTTGGCCTTGACTGGCCGGCCGCCTCCAAAAAATCCAAACAATTAAGGATATGTCCCAGACCCAACCGGCCCCCACCTCTAACCTGTGCTGCCCTGACAGTCCCAAGGGAACCCTTCAAAGTGACAGCAGGATCCTGGGCTGGACACTTTTCCTTCCCAGCGAAAATGGCCGGTGTTTTCCTGCAGGGACTTTGTCCCTGAGTGGCTGGACCCTTCCAAAAAATCCAAATGATTAAAGATATTTCCCAGACCCAACCGGCCCCCACCTCTAACCTTTGCTACCCTGACAGCCCCAAAGGAACCCTACCTGCTGACATCAGGAATCTGGGCTGACCATATTTCTTTCCTAGAAAAAATTGCTCGTGTCTTCCTGCAGTGGCCCTTGTCCCTGAGTGGCCGGCCGCCTCCAAAAAATCCAAACGATTAAAGATATGTCCCAGACCCAACCTGCCCCCACCTCAAAACTGTGCTGCCTTGACAGTCCAACGGGAACTCTACATGCAGACATCAGCAACCTGGACCGGCAACTTTTCCTTACAGGGAAAAGGAGCGGTCTTTTTCTCGAGGAGCCTGTGGCCTTGATTGGCCGGCTACCTCCAAAAAATCCAAACGATTAAAGATATGTCCCAAATCTAACCTGCCCCCACCTCAAATTTGTGCTGCCTTGACAGTCCCAAGGGAACCCTACAAACTGACATCAGGAACCTGGGTTGACCATATTTCTTTCCTAGAAAAAATTGCTCGTGTCTTCCTGCAGGGGCCTTTGTCCCTGAGTGGCCGGACGCCTCCAAAAAATCCAAACGACTAAAGATATGTCCCAGACCCAACCTGCCCCCACCAGAAACTTGTGCTGCCCTGAGAGTCCCAAGGGAACCCTACCTGCTGACATCAGCAACAAGGGCTGGCAACTTTTCCTTAACAGGGAATACGGCCGGTGTTTGTCTCCAAGGGCCTTTGTCCCTGAGTAGCCGGATGCCTCCAAAAAATCCAAACGATTAATGATATGTCCCAGACTTAATCTGCCCCCACCACAAACTTGTGCTACCCTGACAGTCTAAAAGGAACCCTATAAACTGAGGGGAGGAACCTGGGCTGGCAACTTTTCCTTCACAGGGAAAAGGGACGGTGTTTGTCTTCAGGAACCTTTGTCCCAGAGTGGCCGGCCACCTCCAAAATCTCCAAACGATTAAAGATATGTCCCAGACCCAACCTGCCCCGAACCTCAAATTTGTGCTGCCCCGACAGTCTCAAGAGAACTCTACTAACTGACATCAGGAACCTGGTCTAGCAAAATTTCGTTCAAAGGGAAAAGGGCCGGTGTTTGTCTTCAGGAGCCTGGGTCCCAGAGTGGCCGGCCGCCTCCAAAATATCCAAACGATTAAAGATATGTCCCAGACCCAACCTACCCCCACCCCAAATTAGTGCTGCCCTGACAGTCCCAAGGGAACCCTACCTGCTGACATCAGGAACCTGGGTTGACCATATTTCTTTCCTAGAAAAAATTGCTCGTGTCTTCCTGCAGGGGCCTTTGTCCCTGAGTGGCCGGACGCCTCCAAAAAATCCAAATGATTAAAGATATGTCCCAGACCAAACCTACCCCCACCTCAAACCTGTGCTGCCCTGACAGTCCAAAAACTGACATCAGCAACCAGGGCTGGCAACTTTTCCTTAACAGGGAATACGGCCGGTGTTTGTCTCCAAGGGCTTTTGTCCCTGAGTAGCCGGATGCCTCCAAAAAATCCAAACGATTAAAGATATGTCCCAGACTTAATCTGCCCCCACCAGAAACTTGTGCTACCCTGACAGTCCCAAAGGAACCCTATAAACTGACAAGAGGAACCTGGGCTGGCAACTTTTCCTTCACAGGGAAAAGGGCCGGTGTTTGTCTTCAGGAACCTTTGTCCCAGAGTGGCCGGCCGCCTCCAAAATATCCAAACGATTAAAGATATGTCCCAGACCCAACCTGCCCCCACCTCAAGTTTGTGCTGCCCTGACAGTCCCAAGGGAAGCCTAAAACTGACATCAGGAACCAGCCTTGGCAACTTTTCCTTCACAGGGAAAATGGGTGGTCTTTTTCTTGAGGAGCCTTTGGCCTTGAGTGGCCCGCCGCCTCCAAAAAATCCAAACGATGAAGGATATGTCCCAGACCCAACATGCCCCCACCTCAAACCTGTGCTGCCCTGACAGTCCAAAGGGAACCCTACAAACTGACATCAGCAACCAGGGCTGGCAACTTTTCCTTAACAGGGAATACGGCCGGTGTTTGTCTCCAAGGGCCTTTGGCCTTGACTGGCCGGCCGCCTCCAAAAAATCCAAACAATTAAGGATATGTCCCAGACCCAACCGGCCCCCACCTCTAACCTGTGCTGCCCTGACAGTCCCAAGGGAACCCCTTCAAAGTGACAGCAGGATCCTGGACTGGACGCTTTTCCTTCCCAGCGAAAATGGCCGGTGTTTTCCTGCAGGGACTTTGTCCCTGAGTGGCTGGACCCTTCCAAAAAATCCAAATGATTAAAGATATTTCCCAGACCCAACCGGCCCCCACCTCTAACCTTTGCTACCCTGACAGCCCCAAAGGAACCCTACCTGCTGACATCAGGAATCTGGGCTGACCATATTTCTTTCCTAGAAAAAATTGCTCGTGTCTTCCTGCAGGGGCCTTTGTCCCTGAGTGGCCAGACGCCTCCAAAAAATCCAAACGACTAAAGATATGTCCCAGACCCAACCTGCCCCCACCAGAAACTTGTGCTGCCCTGAGAGTCCCAAGGGAACCCTACCTGCTGACATCAGCAACAAGGGCTGGCAACTTTTCCTTAACAGGGAATACGGCCGGTGTTTGTCTCCAAGGGCATTTGTCCCTGAGTAGCCGGATGCCTCCAAAAAATCCAAACGATTAATGATATGTCCCAGACTTAATCTGCCCCCACCACAAACTTGTGCTACCCTGACAGTCTCAAAGGAACCCTATAAACTGAGGGGAGGAACCTGGGCTGGCAACTTTTCCTTCACAGGGAAAAGGGCCGGTGTTTGTCTTCATGAACCTTTGTCCCAGAGTGGCCGGCCACCTCCAAAATCTCCAAACGATTAAAGATATGTCCCAGACCCAACCTGCCCCGAACCTCAAATTTGTGCTGCCCCGACAGTCTCAAGAGAACTCTACTAACTGACATCAGGAACCTGGTCTAGCAACATTTCGTTCAAAGGGAAAAGGGCCGGTGTTTGTCTTCAGGAGCCTGGGTCCCAGAGTGGCCGGCCGCCTCCAAAATATCCAAACGATTAAAGATATGTCCCAGACCCAACCTACCCCCACCCCAAATTTGTGCTGCCCTGACAGTCCCAAGGGAACCCTACCTGCTGACATCAGGAATCTGGGCTGACCATATTTCTTTCAAAGAAAAAATTGCTTGTGTCTTCCTGCAGGGGCCTTTGTCCCTGAGTGGCCGGCCGCCTCCAAAATATCCAAACGATTAAAGATATTTCCCAGACCTAATGTGCCGCCACCTCAATGCTGTGCTGCCCTGACAGTCCCAAGGAATCCCTACCTGCTGACATCAGGAATCTGGGTTGACCATATTTCTTTCCTAGAAAAAATTGCTCGTGTCTTCCTCCAGGGGACTTTGTCCCTGAGTGGCCGGACGCCTCCAAAAAATCCAAATGATTAAAGATATGTCCCAGACCCAACCTGCCCCCACCTCAAATCTGTGCTGCCCCGACAGTCTCAAGAGAACTCTACTAACTGACATCAGGAACCTGGTCTAGCAACATTTCGTTCAAAGGGAAAAGGGCCGGTGTTTGTCTTCAGGAGCCTGGGTCCCAGAGTGGCCGGCCGCCTCCAAAATATCCAAACGATTAAAGATATGTCCCAGACCCAACCTGCCCCGCACCTCAAATATGGGGCTGCCCCGACAGTCTCAAGACAACCCTAAAACTGACATCAGCAACCAGGGCTGGCAACTTTTCCTTAACAGGGAATACGGCCGGTGTTTGTCTCCAAGGGCCTTTGGCCTTGATTGGCCGGCCGCCTCCAAAATATCCAAACGATTAAAGATAAGTCCCAGACCAAACCTACCCCCACCTCAAACCTGTGCTGCCCTGACAGTCCAAAGGGAACCCTACAAACTGACATCAGCAACCAGGGCTGGCAACTTTTCCTTAACAGGGAATACGGCCGGTGTTTGTCTCCAAGGGCTTTTGTCCCTGAGTAGCCGGATGCCTCCAAAAAATCCAAACGATTAATGATATGTCCCAGACTTAATCTGCCCCCACCACAAACTTGTGCTACCCTGACAGTCTAAAAGGAACCCTATAAACTGAGGGGAGGAACCTGGGCTGGCAACTTTTCCTTCACAGGGAAAAGGGACGGTGTTTGTCTTCAGGAACCTTTGTCCCAGAGTGGCCGGCCACCTCCAAAATCTCCAAACGATTAAAGATATGTCCCAGACCCAACCTGCCCCGAACCTCAAATTTGTGCTGCCCCGACAGTCTCAAGAGAACTCTACTAACTGACATCAGGAACCTGGTCTAGCAAAATTTCGTTCAAAGGGAAAAGGGCCGGTGTTTGTCTTCAGGAGCCTGGGTCCCAGAGTGGCCGGCCGCCTCCAAAATATCCAAACGATTAAAGATATGTCCCAGACCCAACCTACCCCCACCCCAAATTAGTGCTGCCCTGACAGTCCCAAGGGAACCCTACCTGCTGACATCAGGAACCTGGGTTGACCATATTTCTTTCCTAGAAAAAATTGCTCGTGTCTTCCTGCAGGGGCCTTTGTCCCTGAGTGGCCGGACGCCTCCAAAAAATCCAAATGATTAAAGATATGTCCCAGACCAAACCTACCCCCACCTCAAACCTCTGCTGCCCTGACAGTCCAAAGGGAACCCTACAAACTGACATCAGCAACCAGGGCTGGCAACTTTTCCTTAACAGGGAATACGGCCGGTGTTTGTCTCCAAGGGCTTTTGTCCCTGAGTAGCCGGATGCCTCCAAAAAATCCAAACGATTAAAGATATGTCCCAGACTTAATCTGCCCCCACCAGAAACTTGTGCTACCCTGACAGTCCCAAAGGAACCCTATAAACTGACAAGAGGAACCTGGGCTGGCAACTTTTCCTTCACAGGGAAAAGGGCCGGTGTTTGTCTTCAGGAACCTTTGTCCCAGAGTGGCCGGCCGCCTCCAAAATATCCAAACGATTAAAGATATGTCCCAGACCCAACCTGCCCCCACCTCAAGTTTGTGCTGCCCTGACAGTCCCAAGGGAAGCCTAAAACTGACATCAGGAACCTGCCTTGGCAACTTTTCCTTCACAGGGAAAATGGGTGGTCTTTTTCTTGAGGAGCCTTTGGCCTTGAGTGGCCCGCCGCCTCCAAAAAATCCAAACGATGAAGGATATGTCCCAGACCCAACATGCCCCCACCTCAAACCTGTGCTGCCCTGACAGTCCAAAGGGAACCCTACAAACTGACATCAGCAACCAGGGCTGGCAACTTTTCCTTAACAGGGAATACGGCCGGTGTTTGTCTCCAAGGGCCTTTGGCCTTGACTGGCCGGCCGCCTCCAAAAAATCCAAACAATTAAGGATATGTCCCAGACCCAACCGGCCCCCACCTCTAACCTGTGCTGCCCTGACAGTCCCAAGGGAACCCTTCAAAGTGACAGCAGGATCCTGGACTGGACGCTTTTCCTTCCCAGCGAAAATGGCCGGTGTTTTCCTGCAGGGACTTTGTCCCTGAGTGGCTGGACCCTTCCAAAAAATCCAAATGATTAAAGATATTTCCCAGACCCAACCGGCCCCCACCTCTAACCTTTGCTACCCTGACAGCCCCAAAGGAACCCTACCTGCTGACATCAGGAATCTGGGCTGACCATATTTCTTTCCTAGAAAAAATTGCTCGTGTCTTCCTGCAGGGGCCTTTGTCCCTGAGTGGCCAGACGCCTCCAAAAAATCCAAACGACTAAAGATATGTCCCAGACCCAACCTGCCCCCACCAGAAACTTGTGCTGCCCTGAGAGTCCCAAGGGAACCCTACCTGCTGACATCAGCAACAAGGGCTGGCAACTTTTCCTTAACAGGGAATACGGCCGGTGTTTGTCTCCAAGGGCCTTTGTCCCTGAGTAGCCGGATGCCTCCAAAAAATCCAAACGATTAATGATATGTCCCAGACTTAATCTGCCCCCACCACAAACTTGTGCTACCCTGACAGTCTAAAAGGAACCCTATAAACTGAGGGGAGGAACCTGGGCTGGCAACTTTTCCTTCACAGGGAAAAGGGCCGGTGTTTGTCTTCAGGAACCTTTGTCCCAGAGTGGCCGGCCACCTCCAAAATCTCCAAACGATTAAAGATATGTCCCAGACCCAACCTGCCCCGAACCTCAAATTTGTGCTGCCCCGACAGTCTCAAGAGAACTCTACTAACTGACATCAGGAACCTGGTCTAGCAACATTTCGTTCAAAGGGAAAAGGGCCGGTGTTTGTCTTCAGGAGCCTGGGTCCCAGAGTGGCCGGCCGCCTCCAAAATATCCAAACGATTAAAGATATGTCCCAGACCCAACCTACCCCCACCCCAAATTTGTGCTGCCCTGACAGTCCCAAGGGAACCCTACCTGCTGACATCAGGAATCTGGGCTGACCATATTTCTTTCAAAGAAAAAATTGCTTGTGTCTTCCTGCAGGGGCCTTTGTCCCTGAGTGGCCGGCCGCCTCCAAAATATCCAAACGATTAAAGATATTTCCCAGACCTAATGTGCCGCCACCTCAATGCTGTGCTGCCCTGACAGTCCCAAGGAATCCCTACCTGCTGACATCAGGAATCTGGGTTGACCATATTTCTTTCCTAGAAAAAATTGCTCGTGTCTTCCTCCAGGGGACTTTGTCCCTGAGTGGCCGGACGCCTCCAAAAAATCCAAATGATTAAAGATATGTCCCAGACCCAACCTGCCCCCACCTCAAATCTGTGCTGCCCCGACAGTCTCAAGAGAACTCTACTAACTGACATCAGGAACCTGGTCTAGCAACATTTCGTTCAAAGGGAAAAGGGCCGGTGTTTGTCTTCAGGAGCCTGGGTCCCAGAGTGGCCGGCCGCCTCCAAAATATCCAAACGATTAAAGATATGTCCCAGACCCAACCTGCCCCGCACCTCAAATATGGGCTGCCCCGACAGTCTCAAGACAACCCTAAAACTGACATCAGCAACCAGGGCTGGCAACTTTTCCTTAACAGGGAATACGGCCGGTGTTTGTCTCCAAGGGCCTTTGGCCTTGATTGGCCGGCCGCCTCCAAAATATCCAAACGATTAAAGATAAGTCCCAGACCAAACCTACCCCCACCTCAAACCTGTGCTGCCCTGACAGTCCAAAGGGAACCCTACAAACTGACATCAGCAACCAGGGCTGGCAACTTTTCCTTAACAGGGAATACGGCCGGTGTTTGTCTCCAAGGGCTTTTGTCCCTGAGTAGCCGGATGCCTCCAAAAAATCCAAACGATTAAAGATATGTCCCAGACTTAATCTGCCCCCACCACAAACTTGTGCTACCCTGACAGTCCCAAAGGAACCCTATAAACTGACAAGAGGAACCTGGGCTGGCAACTTTTCGTTCAAAGGGAAAAGGGCCGGTGTTTGTCTTCATGAACCTTTGTCCCAGAGTGGCCGGCCGCCTCCAAAATATCCAAACGATTAATGATATGTCCCAGACTTAATCTGCCCCCACCACAAACTTGTGCTACCCTGACAGTCTAAAAGGAACCCTATAAACTGAGGGGAGGAACCTGGGCTGGCAACTTTTCCTTCACAGGGAAAAGGGACGGTGTTTGTCTTCAGGAACCTTTGTCCCAGAGTGGCCGGCCACCTCCAAAATCTCCAAACGATTAAAGATATGTCCCAGACCCAACCTGCCCCCGAACCTCAAATTTGTGCTGCCCCGACAGTCTCAAGAGAACTCTACTAACTGACATCAGGAACCTGGTCTAGCAAAATTTCGTTCAAAGGGAAAAGGGCCGGTGTTTGTCTTCAGGAGCCTGGGTCCCAGAGTGGCCGGCCCGCCTCCAAAATATCCAACGATTAAAGATATGTCCCAGACCCAACCTACCCCCACCCCAAATTAGTGCTGCCCTGACAGTCCCAAGGGAAGCCTAAAACTGACATCAGGAACCAGCCTTGGCAACTTTTCCTTCACAGGGAAAATGGGTGGTCTTTTTCTTGAGGAGCCTTTGGCCTTGAGTGGCCCGCCGCCTCCAAAAAATCCAAACGATGAAGGATATGTCCCAGACCCAACATGCCCCCACCTCAAACCTGTGCTGCCCTGACAGTCCAAAGGGAACCCTACAAACTGACATCAGCAACCAGGGCTGGCAACTTTTCCTTAACAGGGAATACGGCCGGTGTTTGTCTCCAAGGGCCTTTGGCCTTGACTGGCCGGCCGCCTCCAAAAAATCCAAACAATTAAGGATATGTCCCAGACCCAACCGGCCCCCACCTCTAACCTGTGCTGCCCTGACAGTCCCAAGGGAACCCTTCAAAGTGACAGCAGGATCCTGGACTGGACACTTTTCCTTCCCAGCGAAAATGGCCGGTGTTTTCCTGCAGGGACTTTGTCCCTGAGTGGCTGGACCCTTCCAAAAAATCCAAATGATTAAAGATATTTCCCAGGACCCAACCGGCCCCCACCTCTAACCTTTGCTACCCTGACAGCCCCAAAGGAACCCTACCTGCTGACATCAGGAATCTGGGCTGACCATATTTCTTTCCTAGAAAAAATTGCTCGTGTCTTCCTGCAGGGGCCCTTGTCCCTGAGTGGCCGGCCGCCTCCAAAAAATCCAAACGATTAAAGATATGTCCCAGACCCAACCTGCCCCCACCTCAAAACTGTGCTGCCTTGACAGTCCAACGGGAACTCTACATGCAGACATCAGCAACCTGGACCGGCAACTTTTCCTTACAGGGAAAAGGAGCGGTCTTTTTCTCGAGGAGCCTGTGGCCTTGAGTGGCCGGCTACCTCCAAAAAATCCAAACGATTAAAGATATGTCCCAAATCTAACCTGCCCCCACCTCAAATTTGTGCTGCCTTGACAGTCCCAAGGGAACCCTACCTGCTGACATCAGGAACCTGGGTTGACCATATTTCTTTCCTAGAAAAAATTGCTCGTGTCTTCCTGCAGGGGCCTTTGTCCCTGAGTGGCCGGACGCCTCCAAAAAATCCAAACGACTAAAGATATGTCCCAGACCCAACCTGCCCCCACCAGAAACTTGTGCTGCCCTGAGAGTCCCAAGGGAACCCTACCTGCTGACATCAGCAACAAGGGCTGGCAACTTTTCCTTAACAGGGAATACGGCCGGTGTTTGTCTCCAAGGGCCTTTGTCCCTGAGTAGCCGGATGCCTCCAAAAAATCCAAACGATTAATGATATGTCCCAGACTTAATCTGCCCCCACCACAAACTTGTGCTACCCTGACAGTCTAAAAGGAACCCTATAAACTGAGGGGAGGAACCTGGGCTGGCAACTTTTCCTTCACAGGGAAAAGGGCCGGTGTTTGTCTTCAGGAACCTTTGTCCCAGAGTGGCCGGCCACCTCCAAAATCTCCAAACGATTAAAGATATGTCCCAGACCCAACCTGCCCCGAACCTCAAATTTGTGCTGCCCCGACAGTCTCAAGAGAACTCTACTAACTGACATCAGGAACCTGGTCTAGCAAAATTTCGTTCAAAGGGAAAAGGGCCGGTGTTTGTCTTCAGGAGCCTGGGTCCCAGAGTGGCCCGCCGCCTCCAAAATATCCAAACGATTAAAGATATGTCCCAGACCCAACCTACCCCCACCCCAAATTTGTGCTGCCCTGACAGTCCCAAGGGAACCCTACCTGCTGACATCAGGAACCTGGGTTGACCATATTTCTTTCCTAGAAAAAATTGCTCGTGTCTTCCTGCAGGGGCCTTTGGCCTTGAGTGGCCGGACGCCTCCAAAAAAATCCAAATGATTAAAGATATGTCCCAGACCAAACCTACCCCCACCTCAAACCTGTGCTGCCCTGACAGTCCAAAGGGAACCCTACAAACTGACATCAGCAACCAGGGCTGGCAACTTTTCCTTAACAGGGAATACGGCCGGTGTTTGTCTCCAAGGGCCTTTGGCCTTGACTGGCCGGCCGCCTCCAAAAAATCCAAACAATTAAGGATATGTCCCAGACCCAACCGGCCCCCACCTCTAACCTGTGCTGCCCTGACAGTCCCAAGGGAACCCTTCAAAGTGACAGCAGGATCCTGGACTGGACGCTTTTCCTTCCCAGCGAAAAAGGCCGGTGTTTTCCTGCAGGGACTTTGTCCCTGAGTGGCTGGACCCTTCCAAAAAATCCAAATGATTAAAGATATTTCCCAGACCCAACCGGCCCCCACCTCTAACCTTTGCTACCCTGACAGCCCCAAAGGAACCCTACCTGCTGACATCAGGAATCTGGGCTGACCATATTTCTTTCCTAGAAAAAATTGCTCGTGTCTTCCTGCAGGGGCCTTTGTCCCTGAGTGGCCAGACGCCTCCAAAAAATCCAAACGACTAAAGATATGTCCCAGACCCAACCTGCCCCCACCAGAAACTTGTGCTGCCCTGAGAGTCCCAAGGGAACCCTACCTGCTGACATCAGCAACAAGGGCTGGCAACTTTTCCTTAACAGGGAATACGGCCGGTGTTTGTCTCCAAGGGCCTTTGTCCCTGAGTAGCCGGATGCCTCCAAAAAATCCAAACGATTAATGATATGTCCCAGACTTAATCTGCCCCCACCACAAACTTGTGCTACCCTGACAGTCCCAAAGGACCCTATAAACTGACAAGAGGAACCTGGGCTGGCAACTTTTCCTTCACAGGGAAAAGGGCCGGTGTTTGTCTTCATGAACCTTTGTCCCAGAGTGGCCGGCCACCTCCAAAATCTCCAAACGATTAAAGATATGTCCCCAGACCCAACCTGCCCCGAACCTCAAATTTGTGCTGCCCCGACAGTCTCAAGAGAACTCTACTAACTGACATCAGGAACCTGGTCTAGCAAAATTTCGTTCAAAGGGAAAAGGGCCGGTGTTTGTCTTCAGGAGCCTGGGTCCCAGAGTGGCCGGCCGCCTCCAAAATATCCAAACGATTAAAGATATGTCCCAGACCCAACCTGCCCCCACCCCAAATTTGTGCTGCCCTGACAGTCCCAAGGGAACCCTACCTGCTGACATCAGGAATCTGGGCTGACCATATTTCTTTCAAAGAAAAAATTGCTTGTGTCTTCCTGCAGGGGCCTTTGTCCCTGAGTGGCCGGCCGCCTCCAAAATATCCAAATGATTAAAGATATTTCCCAGACCTAATGTGCCGCCACCTCAATGCTGTGCTGCCCTGACAGTCCCAAGGAATCCCTACCTGCTGACATCAGGAATCTGGGTTGACCATATTTCTTTCCTAGAAAAAATTGCTCGTGTCTTCCTCCAGGGGACTTTGTCCCTGAGTGGCCGGACGCCTCCAAAAAATCCAAATGATTAAAGATATGTCCCAGACCCAACCTGCCCCCACCTCAAATCTGTGCTGCCCCGACAGTCTCAAGAGAACTCTACTAACTGACATCAGGAACCTGGTCTAGCAACATTTCATTCAAAGGGAAAAGGGCCGGTGTTTGTCTTCAGGAGCCTGGGTCCCAGAGTGGCCGGCCGCCTCCAAAATATCCAAACGATTAAAGATATGTCCCAGGCCCAACCTGCCCCCGCACCTCAAATATGGGCTGCCCCGACAGTCTCAAGACAACCCTAAAACTGACATCAGCAACCAGGGCTGGCAACTTTTCCTTAACAGGGAATACGGCCGGTGTTTGTCTCCAAGGGCCTTTGGCCTTGACTGGCCGGCCGCCTCCAAAAAATCCAAACAATTAAGGATATGTCCCAGACCCAACCGGCCCCCACCTCTAACCTGTGCTGCCCTGACAGTCCCAAAGGAACCCTATAAACTGACAAGAGGAACCTGGGCTGGCAACTTTTCGTTCAAAGGGAAAAGGGCCGGTGTTTGTCTTCATGAACCTTTGTCCCAGAGTGGCCGGCCGCCTCCAAAATATCCAAACGATTAAAGATATGTCCCAGACCCAACCTGCCCCCACCTCAAGTTTGTGCTGCCCTGACAGTCCCAAGGGAAGCCTAAAACTGACATCAGGAACCTGCCTTGGCAACTTTTCCTTCACAGGGAAAATGGGTGGTCTTTTTCTTGAGGAGCCTTTGGCCTTGAGTGGCCCGCCGCCTCCAAAAAATCCAAACGATGAAGGATATGTCCCAGACCCAACATGCCCCCACCTCAAACCTGTGCTGCCCTGACAGTCCAAAGGGAACCCTACAAACTGACATCAGCAACCAGGGCTGGCAACTTTTCCTTAACAGGGAATACGGCCGGTGTTTGTCTCCAAGGGCCTTTGGCCTTGACTGGCCGGCCGCCTCCAAAAAATCCAAACAATTAAGGATATGTCCCAGACCCAACCGGCCCCCACCTCTAACCTGTGCTGCCCTGACAGTCCCAAGGGAACCCTTCAAAGTGACAGCAGGATCCTGGACTGGACACTTTTCCTTCCCAGCGAAAATGGCCGGTGTTTTCCTGCAGGGACTTTGTCCCTGAGTGGCTGGACCCTTCCAAAAAATCCAAATGATTAAAGATATTTCCCAGACCCAACCGGCCCCCACCTCTAACCTTTGCTACCCTGACAGCCCCCAAAGGAACCCTACCTGCTGACATCAGGAATCTGGGCTGACCATATTTCTTTCCTAGAAAAAATTGCTCGTGTCTTCCTGCAGGGGCCCTTGTCCCTCAGTGGCCGGCCGCCTCCAAAAAATCCAAACGATTAAAGATATGTCCCAGACCCAACCTGCCGCCACCCTCAAAACTGTGCTGCCTTGACAGTCCAACGGGAACTCTACATGCAGACATCAGCAACCTGGACCGGCAACTTTTCCTTACAGGGAAAAGGAGCGGTCTTTTTCTCGAGGAGCCTGTGGCCTTGAGTGGCCGGCTACCTCCAAAAAAATCCAAACGATTAAAGATATGTCCCAAATCTAACCTGCCCCCACCTCAAATTTGTGCTGCCTTGACAGTCCCAAGGGAACCCTACCTGCTGACATCAGGAACCTGGGTTGACCATATTTCTTTCCTAGAAAAAATTGCTCGTGTCTTCCTCCAGGGGACTTTGTCCCTGAGTGGCCGGACGCCTCCAAAAAATCCAAACGACTAAAGATATGTCCCAGACCCAACCTGCCCCCACCAGAAACTTGTGCTGCCCTGAGAGTCCCAAGGGAACCCTACCTGCTGACATCAGCAACAAGGGCTGGCAACTTTTCCTTAACAGGGAATACGGCCGGTGTTTGTCTCCAAGGGCCTTTGTCCCTGAGTAGCCGGATGCCTCCAAAAAATCCAAACGATTAATGATATGTCCCAGACTTAATCTGCCCCCACCACAAACTTGTGCTACCCTGACAGTCTAAAAGGAACCCTATAAACTGAGGGGAGGAACCTGGGCTGGCAACTTTTCCTTCACAGGGAAAAGGGCCGGTGTTTGTCTTCAGGAACCTTTGTCCCAGAGTGGCCGGCCACCTCCAAAATCTCCAAACGATTAAAGATATGTCCCAGACCCAACCTGCCCCGAACCTCAAATTTGTGCTGCCCCGACAGTCTCAAGAGAACTCTACTAACTGACATCAGGAACCTGGTCTAGCAACATTTCGTTCAAAGGGAAAAGGGCCGGTGTTTGTCTTCAGGAGCCTGGGTCCCAGAGTGGCCGGCCGCCTGCAAAATATCCAAACGATTAAAGATATGTCCCAGACCCAACCTACCCCCACCCCCAAATTTGTGCTGCCCTGACAATCCCAAGGGAACCCTACCTGCTGACATCAGGAACCTGGGTTGACCATATTTCTTTCCTGGAAAAAATTGCTCGTGTCTTCCTGCAGGGGCCTTTGTCCCTGAGTGGCCGGACGCCTCCAAAAAAATCCAAATGATTAAAGATATGTCCCAGACCCAACCTGCCCCCACATCAAACCTGTGCTGCCCTGACAGTCCCAAGGGAACCCTACCTGCTGACATCAGGAATCTGGGCTGACCATATTTCTTTCAAAGAAAAAATTGCTTGTGTCTTCCTGCAGGGGCCTTTGTCCCTGAGTGGCCGGACGCCTCCAAAATATCCAAACGATTAAAGATATTTCCCAGACCTAATGTGCCGCCACCTCAATGCTGTGCTGCCCTGACAGTCCCAAGGAATCCCTACCTGCTGACATCAGGAACCTGGGTTGACCATATTTCTTTCCTAGAAAAAATTGCTCGTGTCTTCCTCCAGGGGACTTTGTCCCTGAGTGGCCGGACGCCTCCAAAAAATCCAAATGATTAAAGATATGTCCCAGACCCAACCTGCCCCCACCTCAAATCTGTGCTGCCCCGACAGTCTCAAGAGAACTCTACTAACTGACATCAGGAACCTGGTCTAGCAACATTTCGTTCAAAGGGAAAAGGGCCGGTGTTTGTCTTCAGGAGCCTGGGTCCCAGAGTGGCCGGCCGCCTCCAAAATATCCAAACGATTAAAGATATGTCCCAGACCCAACCTGCCCCGCACCTCAAATATGGGCTGCCCCGACAGTCTCAAGACAACCCTACAAACTGACATCAGCAACCAGGGCTGGCAACTTTTCCTTAACAGGGAATACGGCCGGTGTTTGTCTCCAAGGGCCTTTGGCCTTGATTGGCCGGCCGCCTCCAAAATATCCAAACGATTAAAGATAAGTCCCAGACCAAACCTACCCCCACCTCAAACCTGTGCTGCCCTGACAGTCCAAAGGGAACCCTACAAACTGACATCAGCAACCAGGGCTGGCAACTTTTCCTTAACAGGGGAATACGGCCGGTGTTTGTCTCCAAGGGCTTTTGTCCCTGAGTAGCCGGATGCCTCCAAAAAATCCAAACGATTAAAGATATGTCCCAGACTTAATCTGCCCCCACCAGAAACTTGTGCTACCCTGACAGTCCCAAAGGAACCCTATAAACTGACAAGAGGAACCTGGGCTGGCAACTTTTCCTTCACAGGGAAAAGGGCCGGTGTTTGTCTTCATGAACCTTTGTCCCAGAGTGGCCGGCCGCCTCCAAAATATCCAAACGATTAAAGATATGTCCCAGACCCAACCTGCCCCCACCTCAAGTTTGTGCTGCCCTGACAGTCCCAAGGGAAGCCTAAAACTGACATCAGGAACCTGCCTTGGCAACTTTTCCTTCACAGGGAAAATGGGTGGTCTTTTTCTTGAGGAGCCTTTGGCCTTGAGTGGCCCGCCGCCTCCAAAAAATCAAAACGATGAAGGATATGTCCCAGACCCAACATGCCCCCACCTCAAACCTGTGCTGCCCTGACAGTCCAAAGGGAACCCTACAAACTGACATCAGCAACCAGGGCTGGCAACTTTTCCTTAACAGGGAATACGGCCGGTGTTTGTCTCCAAGGGCCTTTGGCCTTGACTGGCCGGCCGCCTCCAAAAAATCCAAACAATTAAGGATATGTCCCAGACCCAACCGGCCCCCACCTCTAACCTGTGCTGCCCTGACAGTCCCAAGGGAACCCTTCAAAGTGACAGCAGGATCCTGGACTGGACGCTTTTCCTTCCCAGCGAAAATGGCCAGTGTTTTCCTGCAGGGACTTTGTCCCTGAGTGGCTGGACCCTTCCAAAAAATCCAAATGATTAAAGATATTTCCCAGACCCAACCGGCCCCCACCTCTAACCTTTGCTACCCTGACAGTCCCAAGGGAACCCTACAAACTGACATCAGGAACCTGGGTTGACCATATTTCTTTCCTAGAAAAAATTGCTCGTGTCTTCCTGCAGGGGCCTTTGTCCCTGAGTGGCCGGACGCCTCCAAAAAATCCAAACGATTAAAGATATGTCCCAGACCCAACCTGCCCCCACCTCAAAACTGTGCTGCCTTGACAGTCCAACGGGAACTCTACATGCAGACATCAGCAACCTGGACCGGCAACTTTTCCTTAAAGGGAAAAGGAGCGGTCATTTTCTCGAGGAGCCTGTGGCCTTGAGTGGCCGGACGCCTCCAAAAAATCCAAACGATTAAAGATATGTCCCAAACCTAACCTGCCCCCACCTCAAATTTGTGCTGCCCTGACAGTCCCAAGGGAACCCTACCTGCTGACATCAGGAACCAGGGTTGACCATATTTCTTTCCTAGAAAAAATTGCTCGTGTCTTCCTGCAGGGGCCTTTGTCCCTGAGTGGCCGGATGCCTCCAAAAAATCCAAACGACTAAAGATATGTCCCAGACCCAACCTGCCCCCACCAGAAACTTGTGCTGCCCTGAGAGTCCCAAGGGAACCCTACCTGCTGACATCAGCAACAAGGGCTGGCAACTTTTCCTTAACAGGGAATACGGCCGGTGTTTGTCTCCAAGGGCCTTTGTCCCTGAGTAGCCGGATGCCTCCAAAAAATCCAAACGATTAATGATATGTCCCAGACTTAATCTGCCCCCACCACAAACTTGTGCTACCCTGACAGTCTAAAAGGAACCCTATAAACTGAGGGGAGGAACCTGGGCTGGCAACTTTTCCTTCACAGGGAAAAGGGACGGTGTTTGTCTTCAGGAACCTTTGTCCCAGAGTGGCCGGCTGCCTCCAAAATCTCCAAACGATTAAAGATATGTCCCAGACCCAACCTGCCCCGCACCTCAAATTTGTGCTGCCCCGACAGTCTCAAGAGAACTCTACTAACTGACATCAGGAACCTGGTCTAGCAACATTTCGTTCAAAGGGAAAAGGGCCGGTGTTTGTCTTCAGGAGCCTGGGTCCCAGAGTGGCCGGCCGCCTCCAAAATATCCAAACGATTAAAGATATGTCCCAGACCCAACCTACCCCCACCCCAAATTTGTGCTGCCCTGACAGTCCCAAGGGAACCCTACCTGCTGAGATCAGGAACCTGGGTTGACCATATTTCTTTCCTGGAAAAAATTGCTTGTGTCTTCCTGCAGGGGCCTTTGTCCCTGAGTGGCCGGACGCCTCCAAAAAATCCAAATGATTAAAGATATGTCCCAGACCCAACCTGCCCCCACATCAAACCTGTGCTGCCCTGACAGTCCCAAGGGAACCCTACCTGCTGACATCAGGAATCTGGGCTGACCATATTTCTTTCAAAGAAAAAATTGCTTGTGTCTTCCTGCAGGGGCCTTTGTCCCTGAGTGGCCGGCCGCCTCCAAAATATCCAAACGATTAAAGATATTTCCCAGACCTAATGTGCCGCCACCTCAATGCTGTGCTGCCCTGACAGTCCCAAGGAATCCCTACCTGCTGACATCAGGAATCTGGGTTGACCATATTTCTTTCCTAGAAAAAATTGCTCGTGTCTTCCTCCAGGGGACTTTGTCCCTGAGTGGCCGGACGCCTCCAAAAAATCCAAATGATTAAAGATATGTCCCAGACCCAACCTGCCCCCACCTCAAATCTGTGCTGCCCCGACAGTCTCAAGAGAACTCTACTAACTGACATCAGGAACCTGGTCTAGCAACTTTTCCTTCACAGGGAAAAGGGCCGGTGTTTGTCTTCAGGAGCCTGGGTCCCAGAGTGCCCGGCCGCCTCCAAAATATCCAAACGATTAAAGATATGTCCCAGACCCAACCTGCCCCGCACCTCAAATATGGGCTGCCCGACAGTCTCAAGACAACCCTACAAACTGACATCAGCAACCAGGGCTGGCAACTTTTCCTTAACAGGGAATACGGCCGGTGTTTGTCTCCAAGGGCCTTTGGCCTTGATTGGCCGGCCGCCTCCAAAATATCCAAACGATTAAAGATAAGTCCCAGACCAAACCTACCCCCACCTCAAACCTGTGCTGCCCTGACAGTCCAAAGGGAACCCTACAAACTGACATCAGCAACCAGGGCTGGCAACTTTTCCTTAACAGGGAATACGGCCGGTGTTTGTCTCCAAAGGCTTTTGTCCCTGAGTAGCCGGATGCCTCCAAAAAATCCAAACGATTAAAGATATGTCCCAGACTTAATCTGCCCCCACCAGAAACTTGTGCTACCCTGACAGTCCCAAAGGAACCCTATAAACTGACAAGAGGAACCTGGGCTGGCAACTTTTCCTTCACAGGGAAAAGGGCCGGTGTTTGTCTTCATGAACCTTTGTCCCAGAGTGGCCGCCGCCTCCAAAATATCCAAACGATTAAAGATATGTCCCAGACCCAACCTGCCCCCACCTCAAGTTTGTGCTGCCCTGACAGTCCCAAGGGAAGCCTAAAACTGACATCAGGAACCTGCCTTGGCAACTTTTCCTTCACAGGGAAAATGGGTGGTCTTTTTCTTGAGGAGCCTTTGGCCTTGAGTGGCCCGCCGCCTCCAAAAAATCAAAACGATGAAGGATATGTCCCAGACCCAACATGCCCCCACCTCAAACCTGTGCTGCCCTGACAGTCCAAAGGGAACCCTACAAACTGACATCAGCAACCAGGGCTGGCAACTTTTCCTTAACAGGGAATACGGCCGGTGTTTGTCTCCAAGGGCCTTTGGCCTTGACTGGCCGGCCGCCTCCAAAAAATCCAAACAATTAAGGATATGTCCCAGACCCAACCGGCCCCCACCTCTAACCTGTGCTGCCCTGACAGTCCCAAGGGAACCCTTCAAAGTGACAGCAGGATCCTGGACTGGACGCTTTTCCTTCCAGCGAAAATGGCCAGTGTTTTCCTGCAGGGACTTTGTCCCTGAGTGGCTGGACCCTTCCAAAAAATCCAAATGATTAAAGATATTTCCCAGACCCAACCGGCCCCCACCTCTAACCTTTGCTACCCTGACAGCCCCAAAGGAACCCTACCTGCTGACATCAGGAATCTGGGCTGACCATATTTCTTTCCTAGAAAAAATTGCTCGTGTCTTCCTGCAGGGGCCTTTGTCCCTGAGTGGCCGGACGCCTCCAAAAAATCCAAACGATTAAAGATATGTCCCAGACCCAACCTGCCCCCACCTCAAAACTGTGCTGCCTTGACAGTCCAACGGGAACTCTACATGCAGACATCAGCAACCTGGACCGGCAACTTTTCCTTAAAGGGAAAAGGAGCGGTCTTTTTCTCGAGGAGCCTGTGGCCTTGAGTGGCCGGCTGCCTCCAAAAAATCCAAATGATTAAAGATATGTCCCAAACCTAACCTGCCCCCACCCCAAATTTGTGCTGCCCTGACAGTCCCAAGGGAACCCTACCTGCTGACATCAGGAACCAGGGTTGACCATATTTCTTTCCTAGAAAAAATTGCTCGTGTCTTCCTGCAGGGGCCTTTGTCCCTGAGTGGCCGGACGCCTCCAAAAAATCCAACGACTAAAGATATGTCCCAGACCCAACGACTAAAGATATGTCCCAGACCCAACCTGCCCCCACCAGAAACTTGTGCTGCCCTGAGAGTCCCAAGGGAACCCTACCTGCTGACATCAGCAACAAGGGCTGGCAAATTTTCCTTAACAGGGAATACGGCCGGTGTTTGTCTCCAAGGGCCTTTGTCCCTGAGTAGCCGGATGCCTCCAAAAAATCCAAACGATTAATGATATGTCCCAGACTTAATCTGCCCCCACCACAAACTTGTGCTACCCTGACAGTCTAAAAGGAACCCTATAAACTGAGGGGAGGAACCTGGGCTGGCAACTTTTCCCTTCACAGGGAAAAGGGCCGGTGTTTGTCTTCAGGAACCTTTGTCCCAGAGTGGCCGGCCACCTCCAAAATCTCCAAACGATTAAAGATATGTCCCAGACCCAACCTGCCCCGAACCTCAAATTTGTGCTGCCCCGACAGTCTCAAGAGAACTCTACTAACTGACATCAGGAACCTGGTCTAGCAAAATTTCGTTCAAAGGGAAAAGGGCCGGTGTTTGTCTTCAGGAGCCTGGGTCCCAGAGTGGCCCGCCGCCTCCAAAATATCCAAACGATTAAAGATATGTCCCAGACCCAACCTACCCCCACCCCAAATTTGTGCTGCCCTGACAGTCCCAAGGGAACCCTACCTGCTGACATCAGGAACCTGGGTTGACCATATTTCCTTTCCTAGAAAAAATTGCTCGTGTCTTCCTGCAGGGGCCTTTGGCCTTGAGTGGCCGGACGCCTCCAAAAAATCCAAATGATTAAAGATATGTCCCAGACCAAACCTACCCCCCACCTCAAACCTGTGCTGCCCTGACAGTCCAAAGGGAACCCTACAAACTGACATCAGCAACCAGGGCTGGCAACTTTTCCTTAACAGGGAATACGGCCGGTGTTTGTCTCCAAGGGCCTTTGGCCTTGACTGGCCGGCCGCCTCCAAAAAATCCAAACAATTAAGGATATGTCCCAGACCCAACCGGCCCCCACCTCTAACCTGTGCTGCCCTGACAGTCCCAAGGGAACCCTTCAAAGTGACAGCAGGATCCTGGACTGGACGCTTTTCCTTCCCAGCGAAAAAGGCCGGTGTTTTCCTGCAGGGACTTTGTCCCTGAGTGGCTGGACCCTTCCAAAAAATCCAAATGATTAAAGATATTTCCCAGACCCAACCGGCCCCCACCTCTAACCTTTGCTACCCTGACAGCCCCAAAGGAACCCTACCTGCTGACATCAGGAATCTGGGCTGACCATATTTCTTTCCTAGAAAAAATTGCTCGTGTCTTCCTGCAGGGGCCTTTGTCCCTGAGTGGCCAGACGCCTCCAAAAAATCCAAACGACTAAAGATATGTCCCAGACCCAACCTGCCCCCACCAGAAACTTGTGCTGCCCTGAGAGTCCCAAGGGAACCCTACCTGCTGACATCAGCAACAAGGGCTGGCAACTTTTCCTTAACAGGGAATACGGCCGGTGTTTGTCTCCAAGGGCCTTTGTCCCTGAGTAGCCGGATGCCTCCAAAAAATCCAAACGATTAATGATATGTCCCAGACTTAATCTGCCCCCACCACAAACTTGTGCTACCCTGACAGTCCCAAAGGAACCCTATAAACTGACAAGAGGAACCTGGGCTGGCAACTTTTCCTTCACAGGGAAAAGGGCCGGTGTTTGTCTTCATGAACCTTTGTCCCAGAGTGGCCGGCCACCTCCAAAATCTCCAAACGATTAAAGATATGTCCCAGACCCAACCTGCCCCGAACCTCAAATTTGTGCTGCCCCGACAGTCTCAAGAGAACTCTACTAACTGACATCAGGAACCTGGTCTAGCAACATTTCGTTCAAAGGGAAAAGGGCCGGTGTTTGTCTTCAGGAGCCTGGGTCCCAGAGTGGCCGGCCGCCTGCAAAATATCCAAACGATTAAAGATATGTCCCAGACCCAACCTACCCCCACCCCAAATTTGTGCTGCCCTGACAGTCCCAAGGGAACCCTACCTGCTGACATCAGGAATCTGGGCTGACCATATTTCTTTCAAAGAAAAAATTGCTTGTGTCTTCCTGCAGGGGCCTTTGTCCCTGAGTGGCCGGCCGCCTCCAAAATATCCAAATGATTAAAGATATTTCCCAGACCTAATGTGCCGCCACCTCAATGCTGTGCTGCCCTGACAGTCCCAAGGAATCCCTACCTGCTGACATCAGGAATCTGGGTTGACCATATTTCTTTCCTAGAAAAAATTGCTCGTGTCTTCCTCCAGGGGACTTTGTCCCTGAGTGGCCGGACGCCTCCAAAAAATCCAAATGATTAAAGATATGTCCCAGACCCAACCTGCCCCCCACCTCAAATCTGTGCTGCCCCGACAGTCTCAAGAGAACTCTACTAACTGACATCAGGAACCTGGTCTAGCAACATTTCATTCAAAGGGAAAAGGGCCGGTGTTTGTCTTCAGGAGCCTGGGTCCCAGAGTGGCCGGCCGCCTCCAAAATATCCAAACGATTAAAGATATGTCCCAGGCCCAACCTGCCCCGCACCTCAAATATGGGCTGCCCCGACAGTCTCAAGACAACCCTAAAACTGACATCAGCAACCAGGGCTGGCAACTTTTCCTTAACAGGGAATACGGCCGGTGTTTGTCTCCAAGGGCCTTTGGCCTTGACTGGCCGGCCGCCTCCAAAAAATCCAAACAATTAAGGATATGTCCCAGACCCAACCGGCCCCCACCTCTAACCTGTGCTGCCCTGACAGTCCCAAAGGAACCCTATAAACTGACAAGAGGAACCTGGGCTGGCAACTTTTCGTTCAAAGGGAAAAGGGCCGGTGTTTGTCTTCATGAACCTTTGTCCCAGAGTGGCCGGCCGCCTCCAAAATATCCAAACGATTAAAGATATGTCCCAGACCCAACCTGCCCCCACCTCAAGTTTGTGCTGCCCTGACAGTCCCAAGGGAAGCCTAAAACTGACATCAGGAACCTGCCTTGGCAACTTTTCCTTCACAGGGAAAATGGGTGGTCTTTTTCTTGAGGAGCCTTTGGCCT
>NW_027100000.1:0-31002 GCF_031753505.1 Anomalospiza imberbis
CACACGCGCGTGTCACACGCAGGTGGTGCTGGCCCTGCCCTATGACACACCTGTCCCCGGCTACCGCAACAACACCGTCAACACGCTGCGCCTCTGGTCAGCGCGCGCCCCCAACGACTTCAACCTCAAGGACTGTGAGTGCCCCGAACCCCAAATCCCTTCCCTGCCCCTCCAAATCCACCCCGAACCCCAAATCCGAACCCCGAATCCACCCCGAACCCCCAATCCCGCCCTGAACCCCAAATTCACCATGGAACTCCAAATCCACCCCCGAACCCCAAATCCACCCCTGAAACTTCAAATACCCTCCTGAACCCCAAATCCCTTCCCTGCCCCCCCAAATCCACCCCCAAACCCCAAATCCGAACTCTAAATCCACCCCCGAACCCCAAATCCACCCCCGGAACCCCAAATCCCCTCCCTTCCCCCCCAAATCCACCTCCAGCATGCCAAACCCCTTCTCTGCCCCCCTAAATCCATTCCCCAACCCCAAACCCCCTCCCTACACCCCCAGATCCTTCCCCTGCTCCCTAACAAACCCCTCATCCCTGAGGGCCCCGCCCGGGCCCCCCCCACGCTCGGGGGTCCCCCCAGCCCCTCCCTGAGTCGCTCTGTCCCCCCCAGTCAATGTCGGGGGGTACGTCCAGGCCGTGCTGGACCGAAACCTGGCCGAGAACATCTCCCGGGTGCTGTACCCCAACGATAACGTGAGAAATGGCGGGGCTGGGGGGTCCTGGGGAGGTCTGGGTGCGCTGGGACCCCCCGGAGGAGCCGAGGCACCCCCAAACCTACCGGAGAACATCAAAAATACCCCAAAAATAACGGGGTGGGGGGTCCTAGGAATCCCTAGCGGGGGGTCTCATGGGGGGTACCCCCAGTTTTTCGAGGGCGAGGAGAGTTTTGGGGGCTGTTTCGGGGTCTCATGGGGGGGCACCCCCAGTTTTTTCGAGGGCGAGGAGAGTTTTGGGGGCTGTTTCGGGGTCTCACGGGGGGGCACCCCCCAGTTTTTCGAGGGCAAGGAGCTGCGGCTGAAGCAGGAATATTTCGTGGTGGCGGCCACGCTCCACGACATCGTCCGGCGCTTCAAATCCGCCAAGTTTGGCAGCCGCGACCCCCGTGCGCAAATCCTTCGAGAGCTTCCCCGACAAGGTGAACCCCGAAACCCCCGGGACCCCCCCCAAAAAACCCGCGCTCCACCCCCCCTGACCCCTCCCTGCCCGCCGCAGGTGGCGATCCAGCTGAACGACACCCACCCCTCGCTGGCCATCCCGGAGCTGATGCGGATCCTGGTGGACGAGGAGCACCTGGGATGGGACCAGGTGGGTGGGGGGGGGCACACCAGGACCCCCCAAACCGCGGGGTGGGGGGGGGGGGGGGGTCCCCCAAAACCCGCGGGCCACGCGGGCTCCGCGTTCCGTGTCCTCCCCGTGCGCGTCCGCAGGGTGCGCGGCGGGGCCGGCGCCGGTCCTGGGGGGCCGCGGGGTCACTCCGGGGGTGTCCCCGCGTGTCCCCCCCCCCAGGCCTGGGACATCACGGTGCGCACCTGCGCCTACACGAACCACACGGTGCTGCCCGAGGCGCTGGAGCGCTGGCCCGTTCACCTGCTCGAGTCGCTGCTGCCGCGGCACCTGCAGCTCATCTACGAGATCAACCAGCGCTTCCTCGACGTGAGCTCGGGGGGGCAAAATGGGGGGGTCCCGGGGGTCGTGACTGGGGGGGGGATCCCCGGGGGTTTGGGGACAGAGCGAGCGTGGACAGGCGGGGGTGATGGAGGTGGGGGCTTGGGGACACCTGGGGGAAAATTCCTGCGTGGTTTGGGGGTGGCGGGTGTGGGGAGGGGTCCCCCAACAGCCCGTGCCCCCCCCTCCTCCAGCACGTGGATGTCCCACAGCTGGGTGACTTTTGGGGGGTCTCTTGGGGGTTTTCTGGGGGTCTGGTGACCCAGCGGTGGCACGGGGGGGGTCGCTGTGGTGTCCCTGGGCGTTTCTGGGGGTCTGGTGACCCAGCGGTGGCACGGGGGGGGTCGCTGTGGTGTCCCTGGGCGTTTCTGGGGGTCCGGTGTCCCTGGGGTGGCACGGGGGGGGTCTCTGTGGGTGCGGTGTCCCTGGGGGGGTCTCAGGGGTTCTGACGCCCCCCTTCCCACAGCGCGTGTACGCGCTGTTTCCCCGGGGACCTGGAGCGGCTGCGGCGGATGTCGCTGGTGGAGGAGGGCGCGGTCAAGCGCATCAACATGGCTCACCTGTGCATCGTGGGCGCGCACGCCGTCAACGGCGTGGCCGAGATCCACTCGCAGATCCTCAAGGACAGCGTGTACGACCCCCCCGGGCCGCCCCAAATCCCCCCCAACCCCTCCCCCCCACCCCACGTTTTGCTGTGCTGCCATCGATGGCGGCACCTGGATCTGCTCCCGGATCCATGGGGACAGCTCCAACCCCTGGGACCCCAAACCTGTCCCAGCCCTCCCAGAACCCCAAATCCCCCCTGTCCTCTCAGGACCCCAAACCCGTCCCAGTCTCCAAAATCCCTCTGGTCTCACCTGGCCCCCCAAATCCTCACAGTCCCCGAACATGTCCCAGTACCCTCAGAACCCCAAATTCCCCCCCTGTCCTTCCAGACCCCAAACCTGTCCCAGTCCCCGGATTCCCCCCCTATGTCCCAAGGACCCCAAATCCATCCCAGTCCCCCCAAAACCCCAAATTCCCCCCTGTCCCTCCAGACCCCAAATCCCCCCATTCCCCAGATTCCACCCCTGTCTCCCCAGACCCTAAACCCGTCCCAGTCCCCAAATTCCCCCTGGGTGTCCCCATGTTCCCCCCCGTGTCCCCACGTCTCCCGTGTCCCCCCCAGCTTTAAGGATTTCTATGAGCTGGAGCCCCACAAATTCCAGAACAAAACCAACGGCATCACCCGAGGCGCTGGCTGGTGATGTGCAACCCCGGCCTGGCCGAGGTCATCGCGCAGGTGAGCTCACCTGGGACCACCTGGGACCACCTGGGACCACCGGGGATTCACCTGGGATAAGCTGGGGTTCATTTCAGATCACCTGGGATCATTTGGGGCTCACCTGGCATCAGCAGGGATCAGATGGGCTCACCTGGGGTTCACCTGAGGCTTACATGGGCTCATCTGGGGTTCACTGGGATCACCCGGGAATCACCTGGGACCACCTGGGATCACCTGAGTTTACCTGGCCTCACCTCTCCTCTCCTCTCCCTCCCTCTCCAGCGCATCGGGGAGGATTTCGTGTCCGACCTGGATCAGCTGCGGCGGCTCCGGGACTTCGTGGACGACGAGAGCTTCATCCGGGACGTGGCCACGGTCAAGCAGGTACGGGGGGCTGGGGGGGCTCGGGGGGTCCAGGGGGGGCTGCGGGAATCCATGGGGGGGTCCCAGGGGGCTCCGGGAGGGTCTCAGCAGCCCCTCCCCCTCTCAGGTGATGGAGGTGACACTCAGGGCACACCTGGACAAGGCGTGGGGGGGGTACGGCCGGAGCCACTCGGGGGGGCTCCGGGGGTGCCGTGGGGGTCCCGGCCGCGCCCCCAGCCTCCCTTTTCCCCCCCAAATCCCAGGAGAACAAGGTGAAGTTCGCGGCGTACCTGGAGAAGGTGTCGGGGGTGCGGGTGAACCCCGCCTCGCTCTTCGACGTGCAGGTGAAGCGCATCCACGAGTACAAGCGGCAGCTGCTGAACTGCCTGCACGTCATCACCCTCTACAACCGTGAGTGGGGGTCCCCAAAACACCCCCGGACCCCTCCCCAGTCGGGGAGACCCCCCGCAAATCCCCCAACCCCCCCAAACTCCCCCAACCTCCCCAAAATCCCCCAACCCCCCTGAGAAACCCAGCCCTGGGACCCCCCCCCGGAACCCCCAATTCCTGCACCTCATCACCCTCTACAACCCTGAGGGGGGGGTCCCCAAAACCTCCCCCGACCCCTCCCCCCTCAGGGACATCCCCCAACCCCCCCCAAACTCCCCCAATTCTGGACCCAGCCCCAGAAATCCCCCCAGACCCCTCCCCACTTCCGCACGTCATCACCTCACCAGAGTGGGGACCCCTGGGGAACCCCTGACCCCCCAAAATCCCCCCCAGGACCCCCCACCCACAGGCAATCCCTGGGACCCCACAGAGACACCCCAAAAGGGACCCCCCGACTGCTTCAAATCCCTACAGATGTGAGTGGGGACCCCCAGAAAGCCCCAAATCCTCCTGGGACTGCCCTAAACCCCCAAAATCCTCCTGGGACCCCCCAAATCCTCCTGGGACCCCCCAAAATCCACCAAAACCTCCTGGGACCCCCCAAAATAACCCTGGATCACCCTGGACCCCCCAAAATGCCCCTGACCCCCCGCCCACCATGTAACCCCCCCTGGATGCCCCCCAAACTTCCCCCAAACCCCTCGGGGACCCCTCTCTGATATTGGGGGATCTCCTTTGACTCGTGCCCCCCCCCATTTTGGGGTCCCCCCCAATTTCAGGGATCAAGAAGGACCCTGGGAAACCTTTTGTGCCCCGAACCATCATGATCGGGGGCAAGGTGAGGGGGATTTGGGGTTTTTGGGATTTGGGATTTTGAGATTTGGGGTTTTTTGGATTTGGGGGATTTTTGGGTTTCAGGGAGGTTTTGGGGGCTCCATTTGGGTTTGGGGTGGGGGGTTCCTGGTGGGTGCAAGAGCTCTCTTGGGGGGTCCTTGGGGGTTTTTGGGGTCGCTGAGTGTTTTGGGGTGCCCCGCAGGCTGCCCCCGGGTACCATATGGCCAAGATGATCATCCGGCTGGTGACGGCCATCGGGGACGTGGTGAACCAGGACCCGGCCGTGGGCGACCGGCTGCGGGTGCTGTTCCTGGAGAACTACCGGGTGTCGCTGGCCGAGAAGGGTGGGCACCCCAAAAAACACCCCCTGAACCCCGAAAACCACCTGAACCCACCCCAAAATCCCTCTGAACCTGTCCTGAAACCCCCTGAACCCACCCCAAAATCCCCACCCCCCCCCGAGGGGTCTGTTCCTGGAGAACTACCCGGGTGTCGCTGGGTGAGGACGCCAAAAATCCCCCTGAACCCCAAAACCCTCCCTGAACCATCCCAAAATCCCCCGAACCCCAAAACCCCCCTGAACCACCACCAAAAAAAACCCCTGACGCCACCCTGAAATCCCCAATCCCCCCTGTGAGATCTGTTCCTGGGTGTCACCGGCTGAGAAAGAGGGGACACCCCCCCAAATCCATCTCAGAACCCCAAAATCTGCACCAAAAGCACCCTGGGCACCCCAAGAGTGCCTCGTTAGGCTGCTCAGGCTCGGGGCACCCCAAAATCTCCCCGATATCTCCTGCTATCACTTCGATATCCCCTGATATCACCCGATATAATGCCAATACACCCCAATATCACCCCAATTTTCCCTGATATCCCCTGATATAACCCCAATATCTCCCAAAATCCCCTTGATATCCCCCAATATAACCCAAATACCCCTGATATCCCCTCAATATCCCCCAATATCGCCCCAATACGCCCCAATATCCCCCGATATAACCCCAATACACCCCGATATCCTCTGATATAACCCCAATACCCCCGATATCCCCCGATACCCCCCGCTATCGCCGCGCTAACCCCGCTCCCCGGTGCCCCCGCAGTGATCCCGGCCGCGGACCTGTCGGAGCAGATCTCCACGGCGGGCACGGAGGCCTCGGCACCGGGAACATGAAGTTCATGCTGAACGGGGCGCTGACCATCGGCACCATGGACGGGGCTAACGTGGAGATGCCGAGGAGGCGGGCGAGGAGAATCTCTTCATCTTCGGCATGAGGGTGCCCGACGTGGAGGAGCTCGACAGGAAGGGGTGGGGGTCTGGGGGCTGCGGGTCTGGGGTTGTGAATAGCACATGGGGGTCTGGGGTCTGCAGGTCTGGGCGTCTGGGGTCTGTGGGTCTGGGGGAGTGAATAGCACATGGGGGTCTGTGATCTGGGGGTCTGCAGCTCTGGGGTCTGCGGGTCTGGGGGGAGCCCCACGCTGCGCCTCCAGAGTGACCATGGCACAGAGTGACCCCCCCCAAGGTGACCTGTGACCCCCTGACCACTCCACAGCACCCACTGACCACCCCACGGTGACCCACTGACCACCCCTCGGTGACCCACTGACCACCCCTCGGTGACCCACTGACCACCCCACAGTGACCCACTGACCACCCCTCGGTGACCCAGTGACCACCCCACGGTGACCCACTGACCACCCCTCGGTGACCCACTGACCACCCCACAGTGACCCACTGACCACCCCTCGGTGACCCACTGACCACCCCACAGTGACCCACTGACCACCCCTCGGTGACCCACTGACCACCCCATGGTGACCCACTGACCACCCCTCGGTGACCCACTGACCACCCCACGGTGACCCACTGACCACCCCTCGGTCACTCGGGACCCCCAGGACACCCAGAGACCCCCATGAGCACAAAACTGAGCAGGGGGGGAAGTGCAGAGGATTTGGAGGGGACCTCTGAACACCCAAAATCCCCCCTAAACCCCCCCAAACCTCCCCAAAACCCCTCAGGACCCCCTCAACCCCCCCCCAAAAACCCCTCAGGACCCCCCAGATCTCCCCAAACCCACTCAGGACCCCCCAAACGCCCCCTGCCCCCCCAGGTACCGGGCCCCAGGAGTACTACGATCGCCTGCCCGAGCTCCGCCAGGCCGTGGACCAGCTCAGCTGCGGCTTCTTCAGCCCCCGCCAGCCCGACCTGTTCCGCGACATCGTCAACATGCTGATGAACCACGACAGGTCGCGATAGGAGCCCTGCGGGGGGGGGCAGGGGGGAGGGGAAGTCGCGATAGGGGGGCGGTGCGCTCTGCAGGGAGGGGGGTGGGGTTCCGCAGTGATGGAGGATTGGGGTTCGGGGGGGTTGATGGGGGGTGTCGGGGTTCATATCGCGATAGCGGGGGGGTGGTTCCGGACACCTGGAGCGTGACGCCCCTCCCGTTTTCCCCCCAGGTTTAAGGTGTTCGCGGATTACGAGGCGTACGTGAAGTGCCAGGAGAAAGTCAGCGCCCTCTACAAGGTGGGGACCCCTCCCCATAAGGACCCCCCCTCAAAAAACACCCCCAAAGGGACCCCTCCAAAACCGGATCCCCCGAACGACCCCCCCCCCCCCCAAAAAGGGACCCCCGAAGTGACAACACCCAATGGGCCCCCTCCCCAAAACCCCCGCGAGGTTTGGGGGGGTTCCCCAAAACCCTGCAGGGGGCACGGAGGGGATGGGGGGGGTGTCGCTAAACCCAAAGGAGGTCCCGGGGGGGTCCCCAAAACCCCGTGAGGAAGAAAGGGGGGGGGGCAGTGAGGGGGAGTTCGGGGGGAGGGGGGATCTGGGAACAGGCGGGGCACCCCAAAACCCCATAGGGACACACTGTGGGGGGGGCACGGCTGTCTGGGGGTGTCTGGGACAGAACGGGCAGGGGTCTGGGGGTGCGTTTGGGGGTCCCCCCACCCTGACCCCCCCCCCGGGACACCCCAGAACCCTCGGGAGTGGACCCGGACCGTGATCCGGAACGTGGCGGCCGCGGGGAAGTTCTCCAGTGACCGGACGATCGCTCAGTACGCGCGGGAGATTTGGGGGTGCGAGCCCAGCCGGCAGCGCATCCCGCCCCCGACGACCCCCGCGAATAATGGGGACCCCCCCCCCCGGGAACCCCCTCGGAACCCCCCCGGAATTCCCCTGAACGGGGCACCGCTGACTCCCACACCCAAAATCCCCCAAATTCACCCCAGAGCACCCCCGGGAATTGTGGGGAACCCCCGCGGGAACCCCCCCGGGACCCCCAAAACGCGGAACCCTCCCACCTCAGGACACCCCCGACCCCACCCTGTGCCTTCAGCCCCCCACAAATAATAATTGGGGGGGGGTCCCCAACTGTTCCGGCCACCTGGGACCCCCCAGCACGAGCCCTGCGCCCCCAGATCTCTCCCCGGGGGGTTCAGAGGACCCCCGTGATTTGGGGCAGTTTTGGGGCTCCTTCCGTTGGTTTTAATTTGATTTGGGGTGGGGGTCTCCCTTCTCCCTCCCCAGCACTGATGGAATGGGGGGGGGGGAGGGGAACTTGGGGGGTGCCCCCAAAAAGGAAGAAAAAAAGGAGTGAAAGGAATTAAACGAAGGAAAAAGAAAAAGCAACGACAGAAATTCGCTGTTCCTCCTGTAGTATTATTTGGGGTCGCGAGCGAATTTGGGGTGCCTGGGGGGGTTTGGGGGGTTGAGGAGGGGTTTGGGGTGCTCGGGGTAGGGGGACACTGGGGGGTCCAGCGGGTCTGGGGGCGCTTTGGGGCCTCACCCCCTCCCCAGGGCGGTGCCGCCGCCGCCGGTTCTGTTGAACCACAAACCACTTCCCCCCCCCCGCCCCACCCAGGAACCCCCAAAGGCGCCCGGAGCCACCCCAAACCCCGGCTTCCGCCCCCCCCATCCCCCTGGGGCACCCCAAACCCCCCCCCGACCCCCAAATTCCGGCCCCGCCCCTCGCCGTGTCCAACCCGCCACTGCCGCGGCCGCCGGAGCAGGTGGGGCTGGACTGGGGGGTCCCGGGGGGGTCTCGGGAGTCCTGGGGGGGTCTTGGGGGGTCTCGGGGTCGGGGGGAATCGGAGGAAGGCGTGGAAGAACGCGGGACCCCCCGAGTGTCTCCCCAGAGCCCCTTCCCAGTGCTCCCAGTGCTCCCAGTTGCTCCAGCACCTCGCAATCCAACACTCCCAGTTCCCCTCGTGCCGGGGATAGCGCGCTCCCAGTCCCCCCAGTATCCCCCAGTCCCCCCCAGTATCCCCCAGTCCCTCCCAGTGTCCCCCACTCCCCCCCAGTGTCCCCCAGTATCCCCCAGTCCCTCCCAGTATCCCCCAGTCCCTCTCAGTCCCCCCCAGTATCCCCCAGTCCCCCCCAGTGTCCCCCAGTCCCCCCCAGTATCCCCCAGTCCCCCCAGTATCCCCCAGTCCCCCCCAGTGTCCCCCAGTATCCCCCAGTGTCCCCCAGTATCCCCCAGTGTCCCCCAGTCCCCCAGTATCCCCCAGTCCCTCCCAGTCCCCCCCAGTGTCCCCCAGTATCCCCCAGTATCCCCCAGTATCTCCCAGTCCCCCCCATTGTCCCCCAGTATCCCCCAGTGTCCCCCAGTATCCCCCAGTATCCCCCAGTCCCCCCAGTATCCCCCAGTATCCCCCAGTATCCCCCAGTCCCCCCAGTATCCCCCAGTATCCCCCAGTGTCCCCCAGTCCCCCCCAGTCCCTCCCAGTCCCCCCCAGTATCCCCCAGTCCCTCCCAGCACCGGGGCGCTCCGGAACTGGGGCTCAGGAAGCGCCGCCTTATCGGGGTGCAGCACCCGGGGAGGGAACTTGGGGGGGGGCCGGAGGGGGGCGGGGGTGTTGGGGCCCCCAACCCCCCAAAATGACCCTAAAGGAGACCCCCAGGACCCTCCAGTCCCCCAAACTGGGACCCCCAGACCCCTCCCAGCCCCCCCAAAGCACCTCAAGGGACCCTCAGGACTTGGGGACCCCCCCCCCCGCTCCTGTCTGGGGGGGGTCCCGGCTGGTCTCTGGTGCTGACCCAACCCCCAACACCCCACCCCCCCAGTTTTGGGGTCCCACCATGAGCAGCTCCCTGGACCTGGACCGAGCCCCCACCCTGGACGAGCTTCTGAGGGGCTGCGTCGATGCCTTCGGTGGGGGGGACCCCGATTTTGGGGGGTCCGGGGGTTTTGGGGAGTCCCTGAGCTCTGGGGGGGTTGCGGGGTTTGGGGACCCCTGGGATTTGGGGGCTCCTGAAGTTTTGGGGGTTCCTGGGTTTGCGGGGGGAAGGTTGGGGGGGCGGGGGGAGGAATTTAGGGGATTTGGGGGGGCTGAGGAGGATTTGGGAGGGGCCTGGGGGGGATTTGGGGGTTGGGGTTTGGGGGGGGGGGGGTTCTGACCTCTGAGGTGTCCCTGAAGCCCGGGGAGCCCTGGAGGGGAGGGGTTGGTGTTTTGGGGGGTGCTGGGGGTCCCAGGGAGGGTCTTGGGGGTCTCTGTGGTTTTGGGGTGACCCCCCCCCCTCCCCCAGACGCGCAGGGGAAGGTCCGGGACCCCCAACTCGTCCGACTCTTCCTGGCCACGCACCCCTGGTACCTGCCCCAGGCCGAGGTGGCCGGGAAGCTGCTGACCCTATATCCTTGGGGACCCCCCCGCGACCCCCCAAAACCCCCCGCCACCCCCAAATCCCTCGGGTCCCCCCAAACTTCCTGGGATCCCCCCCAAAACCCCACCCCTGGTACCTGCCCCAGCTCAAGGTGGGCTGGAAGCTGCCGAGGTTTTCTCCTTGGGGACCCCCCCCGCAAGCCCCCAAAACCCCCTGAGACCCTCCGGGACACCCCCAAACCCCCTGGACACCCCCAAAACCCCCTGGACACCCCCAAACCCCCTGGGATCCCCCTGAAATCCCTTTCATTGACCCCTTGGGACCCCCTGAACTTTTGGGGACCCCCTCTTCCAAACCTCCCTGGAACGCTCCCAACACTCCAGACCCTCCCTCCCCCCAACCCCCCCCAAATCCCAGGACACCCCCAAACCCCAAGGGCCCCCCCAAACCCCCGCGCAGGCTCCTTGACCCCCCCGCACGCTGCAGGAGTCGGGGGGCTCGGCCGAGGGTCCCTCCCTGCGCCTCAAGATCGGCCACTTGGTCCGGTGAGTGACCCCAAAACCCCCCGGGACCCCCGGATCCCCCTGGGGACCCCCAGATCCCCTTGAGGACGCCCAGATCCACTCTGGCCCCCCCCCCCCAAAATCTCCAGGGTCCCTCCAAACCCTTCCTGGGGACCCCTTGGGGACCCCCTGATCCCTTCTGGGGACCCCCAGAGTTGTGGGGTCCCCCCTGAGCACCCCCTTTCCCCCCCTCCCCCCCCAGGTACTGGATCCGGGCGTTCCCGCGGGAGCTCTCGGGGGACCCCCAGGTTTTGGGGCGGCTGCGGGAATTGGGGGCGGCGCTGGGGGGGGACCCCGAAACCTCCCTGGGCCTCGAGAGCCTGTAGGTGAAAGGAGGGGGGGTCGGCTCGGGGATTTGGGGGGGCCCGGAGGGGTCACGGGGTTATGGGGGGGCACAGGGAGGGAAATTTGGGGCACAAGGGAACCGGGGGGGTGGGGGGGCACAGGGGGGGCATGGGGGGGTCCAGGGAGGGAAATTTGGGCCACAGGGGGGGACACGGGGACATGGGGGGACACGGGGGGGGCACAGGGAGGAAAATTTGGGGTGGAGGGGGCACAGGGAGGGGGGGGGGGGACACGGGGGGGCACAGGGGGGACACGGGGGGGGGCACAGGCGTGTCCCTTTGCACACGCGCGTGTCCCCCGCGCAGCCCGGAGGAAGGTGACGATGCCGAAGGTGACGATGCCGAAGGTGACGATGGCGGCGGCGCTGGAGGGGTCCCCAGCGGGGGTCCCGCGGGGGGTCCCGGGGGGGTCGTGGCCCCCCCCCGCGCGCGGTTCTCGATGCTGCTGGAGCCGCTGGAGCCGCCCGAGCTGGCGCTGCTGCTGACGCACCTGGAGCACCGCGGGTTCGCCCGGCTGCGCGTGAGTCACCTGGGGGACACCTGGGGGCACCTGGGGGCACCTGGGCACACCTGGGGACACCTGGGCACACCTGGGAGACAGCTGGGCACACCTGGGGGCACCTGGGGGACACCTGGGGGACACCTGGGCACACCTGGGGGCACCTGGGCACACCTGGGGACACCTGGGCACACCTGGGAGACAGCTGGGCACACCTGGGGGCACCTGGGGGACACCTGGGGGACACCTGGGCACACCTGGGGGCACCTGGGCACACCTGGGGACACCTGGGCACACCTGGGAGACAGCTGGGCACACCTGGGGGCACCTGGGTGACACCTGGGCACACCTGGGGGCACCTGGGCACACCTGGGAGACAGCTAGGGGCATCTGGGGACACCTGGGGGCACCCGGGGGCACCTGGGGACACCTGGGCACACCTGGGAGACAGCTGGGGGCATCTGGGGGCACCTGGGGGCACCAGGGGACACCAGCAGGACAGCTGGGCACACCTGTGGAACACCTGGAAACACCTGGGGACACCTGGGGACACCTCGGGCACACCTGGGGGCATACCTAGGAGAAAGCTGGGGCACACCTGGAAACACCTGGGGACACCTGGGGCACACCCGGGGGCATCTGGGTACACGTGGGCACACCTGGGGACACCAGCGGGACACCCCTGGGTATGACAACCCTACGTGTGACACCTGTGGGACACCTGGGGACACGTGGGAGACACCTGTGTGCGACACACCTGTGTAAAACACACTCGTGGGACACCCACCCCCCGCCCCGCCACATCCCAGCGTCCCTGGACCCCGATGTCCCCAATGTCCCCAGTCTAATGTCCCCAATGTCCCCATTGTCCCTATTGTCCCCAGTGTCCCCGATGTCCCCAGTGTCCCCAATGTCCCCATTGTCCCCATTGTCTCCACTGTCCCCATTGTCCCCAGTGTCCCCACTGTCCCCATTGTTCCCAGTGTCCCCGATGTCCCCATTGTCCCCATTGTTCCCAGTGTCCCCATTGTCCCCATTGTCCCCATTGTCTCCAGTGTCCCCGATGTCCCCATTGTCCCCATTGTCCCCATTGTCCCCATTGTCCCCATTGTTCCCAGTGTCCCCATTGTCCCCATTGTCCCCATTGTCTCCAGTGTCCCCGATGTCCCCATTGTCCCCACTGTCCCCAGTGTCCCCAGTGTCCCCATTGTCCCCTCAGCTCCGTGACATCCGCGCCTTCGCGCGCTCCGCGGGCACCTCCAGCTCTCCCGCGCTCCGCCGCTTGGTGGCGCTGTCCAACGGCCTCTCGCGCTGGGTGCAGCTGCGCGTGCTGCGCCCCCTGGCGGCCCCGCAGCGCGCGGCGGCGCTGGGGCAGTGCCTGCACCTGGCACAGGTGAGACCCCCGGGAATGACCCCTGACCCCTGGAACTGACCCCTGACCCCCGGAACTGACCCCCAGAACTGACCCTCGGGAATGACCCCTGAGCCCCGGAACTGACCCTCGGGAATGACCCCTGACCCCTGGAACTGACCCCTGACCCCCGGAACTGACCCTCGGGAATGACCCCTGGCCCCGGAACTGACCCCTGACCCCTGGAACTGACCCCCGGAACTGACCCCAGGAACTGACCCCTGACCCCCGGAACTGACCCTCGGGAATGACCCCTAACCCCTGGAACTGACCCCTGACCCCCGGAACTGACCCTCGGGAATGACCCCTGACCCCCGGAACTGACCCCTGACCCCCGGAACTGACCCCCAGAACTGACTCCTAGATCTGAACTGACCCCCTGACCCCCTGACCCCCTGACCCACTGCCCTGGGGCAGTGCCTGCACCTGGCACAGGTGAGACCCCCGGGAATGACCCTGACCTCTGGAACTGACCCCTGACCCCCGGAACTGACCCCCAGAACTGACTCCTAGACCTGAACTGACCCCCTGACCCCCTGACCCCCTGACCCACTGCCCTGGGGCAGTGCCTGCACCTGGCACGGGCGAGACCCCCAACCCATAAACCCGAACTGACCCCCAGAACTGACCCCCAGCCTGGCCCTAAGACCACATAACTCTGCCCCGTAGACCCCCCCCAGCCCTGCCCATGGTCCCGTCCCTCAGCAACGCCCCCCTCCCCCCCAGCTGCCCCCCCACATCTCCCCCCCACCTCTCCCAGAGCCTCCTGGAGCTCCGCAACTTCAACTCCCTCCTGGCCGTGGTCGGGGGGCTCGGCCACGGCTCCATCGCGCGGCTGCGCCGGACCCTGGCGCTGCTGACCCCCCCCCCTTATCCAGGTGGGGGTCCTGGGGGCACCTGGGGGGTCCCCAAGGGGGCACACGGGGTGGGGGGGAATGGGTTGTGGGGCACCTGTGGGTTCTGGGATGTCCCGGTGGAGGCCTTGGGGGTGTCCTAGGGGTGTTGAGGGGCATTTGGGGGTACTGGGGGGTCCTGGAAGGCACATGGGGGTCCTGGGAGGATCCTGGGGGAGTCACAGGGGGCACAGGAAGGTCCGAGAGGGTCCTCGTAGGTTTTGGGGGAGGCACAAGGGGGACGTCCCCCCCTGGCTCTGCTCACTTCTAAAATGTCCTCGCTGTGTCTCCCCCTGTCCTTGTGTCTCCGCTCTGTCCCTGTGTCCTTTGCCCCCTCCCGTGACGCCCCCGCACCCCAATGCCCCCCCCCCCGGTGCCCCCCCAGCTGTGGGCACAGCTGGCCGAGGCCGTGGGCTCGGGGGGAACTACCGGGGCTACCGGGCGCTGCTGGAGGGCGCGGGGGGCGCGGGGGGGTTCCGGGTGCCGGCGCTCGGGGTTCACCTGCGGGACCTGGTGTCGCTGGAGGCGGCGCTGCCGGACTGGGGGGGCCCGGGACGCCCCCACCCCAATAAACTGCGGGCTCGCTTCGCCCTGCAAGGGGCGCTGCTGGCGGGGCGCGAGCAGGGACCCCCCGGGACCCCCCACCCCGACCTGCTGCGGCTGCTGGAGGTGAGACCCCACTGCGCCACCCCAAAACCACCCCCGAACCACCCAAACCCCTCCTGGGACCCCCAAATTCCCTCCTGGGACCCCCCCACCCTGACCTGCTCCGGCTGCTGGAGGTCAGACCCCATTGCACGGGCTCAAATCACCCTCTACCCCCCGAAATCCCTTCCCGGGACCCCCCAAACTCCCTCCTGGAACCCCCCCGGGATCTCCCACCCTGACCTGCCCCACTCCACCCCCCCAAACTCCCCTCTACCCCTCCTGTCCCCCGCCAAAACCCCCAGAATCCCAAAGCCTGCCTGAACTCCCCTTCCCCCCCCAAACCTCCCCTGCTGCCGCAGAGATTTCCCAAGCTTCCCAACCCCCCCAAAGGCCGCGACCCCCCCAAGGCCGCGACCCCCCCAAAGGCCGCGGCCCCCCCATCCCGAACCCCCCGAGCGCCCCTGCAGTTCCCCCGGTGTCCCGCAGGTGTCGCTGGCGCTCGGGCCCAGCGAGGAGCAGCTCCACCAGATGTCGCTGCAGCGCGAGCCCCGCGAGAGCGCCCCCGTGAGGCCGCGCGGGGAACGGGCACCGGGGGGCACCGGGGGCGACTGGGGGGAAGGGGGGGGCGAGTGTGGGAAATGGGGGCGAGTGGGAAATGGGGGCGAGTGTGGGGAAAGGGGGCGAGTGGGAAATGGGGGCGAGTGTGGGGAAAGGGGGCGAGTGGGAAATGGGGGCGAGTGGGAAATGGGGGCGAGTGTGGGAAAGGGGGCGAGTGTGGGAAAGGGGGCGAGTGTGGGGAAAGGGGGCGAGTGGGAAATGGGGGCGAGTGTGGGGAAAGGGGGTGGGTGTGAAAAAGGGGGGGGGTCGAACGTGAAAAGTGGGGGGCGAGTGTGAAGAGCGGAATGAGTGTGGAATGGGGGGCGAGTGAGAAAAGGAGTGGGGCGAGTGTGGGATGGGGGCGAGCGTGCAAAGGGGGGCAAAGGGCGAGTGTGGGTGTGCAAGGGGGGCAGGGGGGGGCCATGACGGCGCACCCGGGTGCGCGTGCGAAGACCGGGGGGCTGCGGGTGTGTGAGGAGCGGGGAAAGCGCCTCGTGGTGGGGGGGATTTCCCAGCCCCGGTGCTGAGCGGGCAGTTGGGGGGAACGGGGGGTCCTGACCTCCTTGACGCCCCCTCCCCTCCCCCCCAGGCGGGGCCCCCCCCGGAGCTGCCCCCCGCCCTCCCCCCCGAGCGCTGGGTCCTGCCCGAGCCCCCCCGGCCCGACCCCGCGGGGCTGCGGCCGCGCCTCGAGCAGCTCGTGGAGGTGCGGGGGGCGCGGGGGGGGCTGGGCCGGGGGCCGGGGGTGACTTTTGGGGGGCTGGGGGGGGGGGTTAGGGAGGTTCTGGGAAGGGGGGCTTGGAGGAATTGAGGGGTGAGGGGAGGGGTCCATGGGGAGAGTTTTGGGGTTCAAGGGGTCCCGAGGGGTCAAGGGGGGTTGGGGGGGGGCTGCGGTGACATTTTGAGTGTCTCGGGGGGGGGTCTCGGGGAGCTCCGAGGTGACACTTTTTTTGGGGGGGGGGGGGGGTCCTCAGTCCATTTTCCGGAACTTCGACGTGGACGGGGACGGGCGGATCTCGGTGGAGGAATTTGGGATCGTGCGGGAAAACTTCCCCCACCTGCCCCCCCTGGGGGAGCTGGACACCGACATGTGAGACCCCCGGGACCCCCAAACCCCCCCCGGGCACCACCAACACTGTCGGGGCCCCCAAAACCCCTCAGTGACCCCCAAACCCCCAGCAGGATCCCCAAATCCCTCCTGAACCCCCACCTGCCCCGCCGGGTGGGGAGCTGAGACCCCCCCCCCCCACAGGGACCCCCAAAACCGGGACCCTGCTGACCCCTGACCCCCCCTCCCCCTGTGACCCTGCTGTGACCCCCCCGTGTCTCCCCAGGGACGGGGGGCTCAGCCGGGGGGAGGTCCTGGATTATTTCCTGCGCTGCAGCCAAGGGCCCCCCCCGGGACCCCCCCACAATTTTCGGGGGCTGCGGGGGCTGCGCGCGGGGCCCTGCGAGACCTGCGGGAAACTGGTGAGTGCGGGGGGGGCCGTGACCCCCCCAAAGCCCCCCCCAAATCCGACCCCAGGTTCCCCCTCCCCTACCGAGCACGGCTGGGGAATGGGGACCCCCCCACCCCGAGTGGGAGCTTGGGGGGGCTGGGGGGGGTTCTGGACCCCCTCCCGACCCTTCCCTTCCTGCCCCCCACCCAGATTTGGGGTCTGCACAAGGATGGGATGGAGTGCAGCGGTGAGTGGGGGGGTCTGGGGGGATCTGGGGGGTCCTGGGGGGTCCTGGGGGGGTCTGGGGCTGGGAGGGGAGGGTTGGGTGCGATGGGGGTTTTGGGTGGGGGGTTGGGGAGTTTTGGGGGGGGCTCTGGGTTTTGGGGAGGCTCTGGGTGCAATGGGGGTTTCGGGGGGAGGATTCTGGGTGTGATGGGGTTTTTGGGGGGGCTCTGGGTGTCGTGGAGGGGGTCTCTGGGTGTGACGGGGTCCCCGTGCCCCCCCCAGGCTGCGGCCTGCGCTGTCACATCGCCTGTCGGGAGCGGCTGCGCCCCGAATGTCGCCGCCGTGCCCAGAGCGTCGCCGCTGCCCCCCCGGACCCCCCCGGGCCCCCCAAATCCCGGCCCCGCTCCTTCAGCCTCTCCCTGCCCTGGCCCCGCCGGGCCTCGCTGCGCCCCTCAGGTGGGACCCCAAAACTCGCCCCCCCTCGTGACCCCCATTGAGGGGACCCTGAGGTGGCCGGGACCCCAAAAATGACCCCCCCTACCCCCCCCAGACCCCCCCGAGGAGGTGCCGGGTGACGAGGATGAAGTTTTTGACACGCACCTGTGACAGGTATGGGCCATGGGGGGCTGGGCACCCCCAAATTGGGGTACTGGCTGTGGGGGTCCCTCCAAATCTGGGGGCTCAGACACCTGGGGCCCCCCCAAATTGGGGTCCTGGACGTTGGGGTCTCATATTGACACCCCCCCCCCCCATTTCCACAGGGTCCCGAAGGCTCTGACCCCCCCTGACCCCGGCTGACCCCGGACCCCCCCTCACTCCACGGATCTGGGGGGGGCCCGGCACCCCCCGGGATTTGGGGGTGGGTTTGGGGGGGCTCTGCGTGTCCCGTGGGAATAAACTCCGTGTCCGTGTGTCCGGCTGTGGGGTCCCTGCATGGGGCTGGGGCAGGGGGACAGTGAATTGGGGGGGGGGGCGTCTGCGGGACAGCGCGGAGACCCCCGAGGGGTTCCTATGGGGCAGCGTGAGACCCCCGGGGAGTCCCTGGGGGGGTTTTGGGGGGGGTCTCTGTGGCCAAGACCCCCGGGGGTCTCTGTGGGGTCTCCGTGGGGCAGCCGGGGGGTGGGGCGGGGGTCACAATGTCCGGTGCGGGGGGGCGGGCGATGTTTTTGGGGGGGGAATTTGGGGCCGGTACCGGGGTGGGGTGGGGGGGGGTGGGGGAGGTTTTTTTAGGGGGGCGATGCGGGGCTGGGGGGGGTTGCGGGGAGGATATGGGGGTGGGGGGGGATGGGGGGGGGGGTTGCGGGCGCGCGCCGCTCCGGAGCCGTGCGCGTGCCCGGGGCGGGCGGGGGCTGCGGGAGCGGCGGGAGCGGCGGGAGCGGGGCCGCGGCCGGGACCGCCCGGGGCAGGTACCGGAGATGGGGGGGGCGCAGCCCCGGGGCAGGGGGGGGGGACACGGAGGGGACCCCGGGGGGGTTGGGGGGCCGGGGGGGTGGCGCGATGTGGGGCGCGGGGAGGGGAGGGATGCGCCGAGAGGGGGGTGCGGGTGCGGAGTGGGGGGGGGGTGCGAGGGATGAGGGGGGGATTTGGGGGGGCTGAGGATGGGGGGGGGGGGGGAATGAAGGGGGGTGGGGAGGGGGCAGGTTTGGGGAGGAGGGGGTGCGGAGGGGGGATGCGGGGATGTGGGGGGAGGGGGAGGATGATGAGGGTCCGGAGGGGGGGGGGGGGGGCGTTAGGAATGGGGGGGGGGGGATTTTGGGGGGCTCAAGGAGGGATGCGTGGGGGGGTGCGGGGTTGGGGGGACCGGAGGGTCACATCCCCCCCTCCCTCCATCGCCAGGCGGGGTCTGTGGGGGCTCTGGAGAAGGCGGGGGGGGGAAGGGCCGGGGCTCCCCCACCCCGGGGAGGGGCCGCATCGCCCCCTCCCCCACTGCAGGGTCTGGGGGCCGCATCCCCCCGTCCCCCGCCCCGAGCCCCCCGCGGAATTCGGGGAGCTCATCCCGCCCCTCCCCCACTGCGGGGGGCTCACCCAGCCCCCCCAAAACCCCCCCAACCCCCCCCGCGGGACCCCCCCGGCCGCGGGGCCTGCGCTGGGCGTGCAGCACACGCGTGTGCGCCGGGCCCGGCCCCGCGGGCGGCGTCACGCGGGGCACACGCGTGTGAACCGGGGAGGGGGCCCGGGGCGCTCTGGGGGTGCGGAGGGTCTGGGGGTGCGGGGGGGGCCCCGCGCGTGTGCAGGGGGTGAGGGTGAGGGTGAGAACGGGGGTGCGCGGGGGGCGCCTGGGGGGGTTTGGGGGTGTGCGAGGGCTGCGTGTGCGCGGTTTTGGGGCGCACGAGAGCTCGCGGGGTGTTTGCGGACGGGTTTTGGGGTGCCAAGCGGAGAGGGAGGGCGCTGTGCCCGGTTCTGGGGGGCGCACGGGCGTGCAAGGGCTGTGTGGATACAGTTTTGGGGTGCACGTGTAGGGAGGGGTGTTAAACTGGGGGCACACAAGCGTGCAAGGGGGACGTGTGCGGTTTTGGGGTGCACACGAGTGTGCAGGGTGTGTGTGTGCGGTTTTGGGGTGCACACGAGCGTGGAAGGGGGGTGTATGAGGTTTTGGGGTGCGCACGAGCGTGCAGGAGACGTGTGTGCAATTTTGGGGTGCACGCGAGCGTGCAGGGGGCGTGTGTGCAGTTTTGGGGTGCCCACGAGCCCCGCAGTGGGTGCACAAACACCCGAGTGTGTTTTTGGGGGGGTGGGCGTGCAAAGGGGCGTGCAAGGCTGGGGGTGCACACGGAATTGGGGTGCAGGTGGAGACTGGGGGAGGGGTGCGCAGATTTGGGGTGCACACGAGCGTGCGGGGGGGGGGGGTGTGCACAGATTTGGGGTGCACACGAGCCTGGGCGTGTTTCGGGGTGCGCGTGTGCAAGTGGGGGGTTCAGGCCACGCCGGGGTGCACGCGCGGGTGTTTTGGGGGGGGTGGGGGGTGTCCCACAAGCCCGGGGGGCACCTGAGCGTGTGCAGGTGTGCAGGGGCTGGGGGTGAGCGTGCAAGGGGTGCACACCTGTGCGGGGGTGCACACCTGCGGTGCGGGGGGGGCCGTGACTGGGGGGGGGAGGGGGGGTGCGCGTGCAAGGCGGGTGCACGTGGAGAGGGGCGTGTGCGCGCACAGGTGAGCGCTGTGTGCGAGGCGGGGGTCGCTCACACCTGTGGGGGGGGGGGGGCACACGCGTGTGCAAGGGCGTGTCTGTCACCTGTGCGAGGCGGCGGGTCGCGGGGCGCGGCGGGGTGTGGGGGGGTTTGAGGGGGTCCCCCAGAGGGGGGGGTGGGGAGTCCCCGCACCCCGGGGTGCCCCCCCCGGCCCCGCCCCGCCCCCCCCCCCCCCCACTAGGGCCATCTCCTCCCTGTGACCTTCAGGGGGACACGGGGGACACGGGTGGTCGTGTGCCCCTCCCTCACCCACAGCCCCCCTAAAGCGCCCCCGGGGGGAGGCTCAGAGGGCCGGGAGGGGGGGGTTCCCCCATAGACCCCCCCCATAGACCCCTCTGATGCCCCCCGAGGTGTCCCCTGGCTCTGGAGGTTCCTCAATTCCCCCACAGCCCCCCCAAGCTCCCCCCAGACCCCTCCGAGAGGGCCCAGGTGTCTGCGTGCCCCCCCCCGCCCCTTTATCGGCCATCAGCGATCGATAATTAATTAATTAATGACCGCCGGGGTGGGGGTACAGACACCCATGGAGGGGGAGGAGGGGCACCCAGGCCCGGGTCCCTCCCCCCGAGGGTCTCTGGTGGTTCCCCCCCAGCCTGGGCCCCCCCCACGGGATGGGGGGTGGGGGGTGCCAAGGTGGGGGTCGCTGTCATCCCCCCTCCCCCCCCCCCCCGCAGGTGCAGCAGTTAATGTGATTGGCTAATTATGCACTGCATGTTAATGAGCCCCATTAGCCAACGTGGGGGGGTTATAAATAACCTGGGGGCTCATTTGCATAATGCCAGGGCCCAGGTTGCCGCGGTGACCGACCCCCCCCTTCCCCCCCCTCATCACGGGGTTAATTAGTGTGCTGATAACGAAGGGGGGGGGGCCTGGTTGCCCATCCCCCCATCCCTGGCTGTCACCCTCCACTTCCAGGGCCCCCCCTGACTGTGTCTCCCCCCCCAGGTGCCTCCGGACCCCCCGGCCACGCTGTCGCCACCCGCTGGGGCCACCCATGTGGCTGTGAGAGGACGGGGGTGGCCGGGCCCCCCAGGGCCCCCCCAGGGCCCCCCCAAGCCGCCCAGGCTCCGCAGCCAGCCCAGGCGCCATGACCTGTCCGGTCGCTGAGGGACACCCGGCGCCCGGGGGCCACCAAGAGACTAAAGCCCACCTGGGCTCCGTGACCCACCTGGGCCCCAGGGCCCAGCCCGGCTCCACGGTCCCTCAAGGCTCTGAGGGCCACCAAGAGGCTAAAGCCCACCTGGGCTCCGTGGCCACCAGAGGATCCATGGCCAGCTGGACCTCTGAGGTCAGCCAGGACCACCGAGAGACTAAGGCCCACCTGGGCTCCGTGACCCAGCTGGGCTCCCACGTGGAGACTGAGGCCCACCTGGGCTTTGTGGCCAACCACAACTTTGTGGGCAACCAGGACCACCTCGAGCCCGGTGCTGATGGTGTCTCTGTGGTGCTGTTGGACTCCAAGATCTCCCAAGGCTCTGAGGAGCACCTGGGGACTCAGGTCAGCCAGGTCCCTGTGACCCACCTGGCATCTGTGGCCACCCAGCACCACCTGGAGATGAAGGTGCACCAGGAGTCTGTGGCCAGCCGAGGTTCCGTGGGCAACCAGGGCCACCCAGAGCCCGACATCAACATCCCGTTGGACTCCAAGGTCAACCAGGGCTCCGTGGCTCGCTTAGACCTGAAGGGCCACCAAGAGCCCGCCCCCTCCCAGGCCTCCGAGGACCCCCAAGAGCCCAAGGTCACCCAGGGTCCCATGGCCAACCAAAAGACCAAGGTCAACCAAAGCCCCACGGCCCCTGTAGAGGCCAAGGTCAATGAAGACCCCGTGGTATGTTTAGACTTGAGGGTCCACCAAACCCCTGTGGCCAACCAAGCCCCTGAGAAACCCCCAGCCCCCAAGACCAACCGAGACCCCCTGGACCACCCGGACAGCCAGGCTTTCCAAGCCCCGGTGGCTCTTACAGACCGGAATGTCCGCCAAGCCTCCATGGCCGAGCACAGCCCCGCGGACCCCCAAGAGACCAAGGTCAAGCCCGGCCCTCTGGACCCGAGGTTCCCCCTGGACGCCACGGCCGAGGGAGGCTGCCGGGGGACCGAGTGCCACCAACCCCACGTGCCCATCTGGGCCACCCCAGCCCCCCGCCCGTGTGCCCAAGTCGCCTCGGGCGCCCGCCTGGGCCTGGTGCTGCTGACGCTGGGGTCCCTCCTGCTGCCCTGTGCCCGGGGCTCGGCGCTTGAGTTCGGGGGCGCCCCGGGGCAGTGGGCGCGCTACGGGCGGTGGGCACCGGGCGCGGGGGGACAGCTCAGCTTCCGCCTCAAGACCAACGTGACGCGGGCGCTGCTGCTCTACCTGGACGATGGCGGCAACTGTGACTTCCTGGAGCTGTTGGTGGCCGAGGGGCGGCTGCGGCTGCGCTTCGCCATCGCCTGCGCCGAGCCCGCCACGCTGGAGCCGCCGGCGCCAGTCAGCGACGGCCGCTGGCACGCGGTGCTGCTGACCCGGCAGGCGCGGCACGCGGCGCTGGCCGTGGACGGGGAGGCGCGGGCGGCCGCCGTGCGCTCCAAGCGCCCCGACATGGCCGTGGCCAGCGACCTGTTCGTCGGGGGGATCCCGCCCGACGTGCGGCTCTCGGCGCTGACGCTCAGCACCGTCAAGTACGAGCCGCCCTTCCGCGGGTGGGTGGCCGACCTGCGGGTGGGCGACGCGCCGGCCGCGCTGCTGGGCGCCCAGGGGGTCCGGGGTGACGGGGACGAGCGCTGCGCCCACCACCCGCCCTGTGCCCACGGCGGCCGCTGCACCCTGCGCCGTGGGGAGCCCCGCTGCGACTGCGCCGGCACCGGCTACCACGGGCCCTTCTGCGAGGAAGGTGAGGGCGCAGCGGGGTCAGGAGGTCAGGGGCCGTGGGAAGGGAGGGGTGGGCGCAGAATCAGCTCCAGAGCTTCATCTCCTTGTGTTTCTCCATGGCTTCATGGCCTTGGGCACCTCCACGTCTCGATGTCATCGTGTCCTTGAGGCCCTCCCCATCTCCGTGGCATTGCATGTCCTTCTGTTGTCACCTCCTGGTGTTTCTCCATGTCTCTGTGGAGTGTCCATCTTCATGGCTGTGTCCCCATGTCCTCGTGTCCTCCTTCACGGCCTTGGGTGGCTTTGTGTTTCTCCATCCCTGGTTTTGGGTGTCCTTGTGCTTCTCTGTGTCCTCTTGGCCTTGCACGTCCTCGTGTCACTGTGTCCTCCCCATCCCCACGTCCTCATGGGGTTGGGCCTTGGGTGCTCCTTGTTCCTCCATGACTTCCTGATGTCCTCGTGTCATTTTGTCCTTGAGCTCCTCCGTGGCTTTGTGTCCTCGTGGTGTTTGTTGTGTGTCCTTGTGTCCTTCCTGTCCTCGTGGCACTGGACACACCCACGGCGTCGAACGGCCTCGTGGTGCTGGTCACTGTCACTGTGTCCTCGTGTCACGCTGTCCTCATGTCACGGTGCTCCTGTGTTCTTCCACCCTCATGGGGTTCTGTGTCTCCTCTGTGTCCTCCTGGCGTTGTGTCCTTGAGTTGCTCCGTGTCCTTGTGTCCTCCTGGTGTCACATGTCCCTCTGTCCTCTTGCCCTTGCGTCACCCCGTGTCCTTTCACACCACCACTCGTGTGCTTCTCCAGGTCTTTTTGTCTTCCTTGTGTCGCCCACTCTTGTGTCACCTGTCTTCGTGTCACCCATCCTTGTGTCCTCCTGGTGTCACCCATCCTCGTGTCACCCATCCTTGTGTCCTCCTGGTGTCACCCATCCTCGTGTCACCCGGTGTCCTCGTGTCCTCCTGCCATTTCTCATGTCCTGGTGTCTCTCCTCACCCTCGAGATGTTGCACATCCACACATGACCCCCATGTTCCTCCATGTCCTCTTGTCCCCCGCATTGTCCCCCCCGTCCTCACACCCTCAGTGTCCCCACCCACCCCCATTTTGCACGTCCTCGTGCCCGTGTGTGCCCTCATGTGACACAGGTGGCTGGGGGTGACCCTGCTGGGGGGGTATGGGGACACCCCGGTCCCACCCATGATGTCACCCCCCTGGTGTCCCCACACGCCCTCGTGTCCCCGCCTGTCCCCACACCTCACACGCCCCTGTGCGATGGCACGCCCTGGCGTGGGCTGGGTGTCCCCGCGGTGACGGTGACGGTGACAGTGCCAGCCGGGCGTGGCCCGGGGGGGTCTCTCGTGGCACCCTGCCCTCGTGCCGACACATCCTCGCACACGTTCCCGGGACCCGGGGACAACCACCGGTGTCACCGTGGCGACAGCATCCTCCGGGCGTGTTGCCAGGGCCGGTTGCCATGGCGCCGCTGGGGCTGGGTACCCGTTGCCATGGAGATGCCCGGGCCTGTCTCCCTGGCGACGGTTGTCACGGCACTGCCGGATGCTCCCGCCACGTCCTTGAGGAGGGACAGGAATGGGGGGGGCTGCAGGGTGACCGGGGGACTGGGAGGGCCCTGGGGTGCTGTGGGGCACCCTGTGGGGTGCGGGGTCCCTATAGGGTGCCCTATTGGGTCCATGGTGCCCGTGGGGTGCAGGCAGGGCACTACCGGGTGTGCCATGGGGTGCTGGGCCCCTTTGGGGTGCTATGGGGTGCCCTATAGGGTGCTGAGCTCCTGTGGGGTGCCCTATAGGGTGCGGGGTCCCTGTGGGGTGCTATGGGGTGCCCTATAGGGTGCTGGGTCCCTGTGGGGTGCTAAGGGGTGCCCTATAGGGTGCGGGGTCCCTGTGGGGTGCTATGGGGTGCCGCGAGGGATGTGGGGTGCACGCAGGGTGTGCAAATCCTCACCGGGACGAAGCTCAGGGCGTGCAAATCACACCGGGGCGTGCAAACCCCTCCCACCCCCATTGTGCCCCGCCCCCAAGGTCAATTCCAGGTCACGGGGTGGGGTCACACGGACACGGAGGGGGGGGGATGGGGGGGTTGGGGACACGCGTGGGGGGTCCTGGGCACTAATTCCTCTGCCCCTCCCCCCCCCCCGCTGCCCCCCGGGACCCCCAGAGGAAGAACCCGCGGTGGAAGGTGAGTGTGGGGGGGGGATTTTGGGGGGTTTTTGGGGGAGGTTTGGGGGTGCGGGCGTGCAAAGCCCCGTGTCACGCCTGGGGCTGGCCGGGGTCTCACTCAGGTGTTGTGCAAGGGGCTCCAGGTGCGCAAATCCCGGGCCCGGGGGGTCCCGAGGGGCGTGGTCTGTGAGTCAGTGGGCGTGGTTTATGCAAAACAGTGGTGTGGGGCGGGGCTTGGCTCTCGTGCCGAGCACGTGGCTCCCGTGATGCTCACGCAGGGGGCGGGGCTACGTGAGGGGCGTCACCTGTAGATCCCGGCCATGACGTCACTCTCCCAAAGGCCCAATAGGATGCCGATATGCAAATGAAACCGGCAAGGCCGAGCCAATGAAGCGTGTGTGACGGGATGGGGGCGGAGATATGCAAATTAAAGCAGCACCGGCCAATGGGAGGAGGGAGAGATAAGGCTTCTCTGGATTGGCCGAGCCCAGTCCCAAGGGGCGGGGCTTGCACGAGGGCATTAAAAGGGCGGAGCGTGGTTTCCTGGCGGAGGCGTGGCCAGATCGAGGGGCGGGGCTTGCCCCCCACGTGCCCCGCACGAGGGTCCCGGGGTGGGGGAGGGTCCCCGCGCCAGGGGCGGCCCCGCCCCCCCGTGTCTCATCCCCACCCCCCACCCCCGGCTTTTCCCCGAAAAACCTCGGAAAAAGGGGAAAAACCCGCGGGAAGGCGGCGGGGGGGGGGGAACGGGAGGGGCGGCGCTTCCCGCGTGGCCCCGCCCCCCCGCGCTTGTCCCCGCCCCCCGCCCCCCACCCACCCCCACCCCCCCGGCATCGCCCGATGCCGTCACAAGTTAAAGGAGGTTTAAGTTGTGACGGGGCCCCTCCCCCACCCGGGGCCCCTCCCCCCCATCCCCCAACCCCGGGGCCGCTCGGGCCTTTCGGTCATTTTGGGTTTTTTGGTTAATTTTTAATTTTTTTAATTCTGATTTTTTTTTTATGTTTGTACTTTTTAATTAATTTCTCTTTCATCCCCATTTCCCCCTATTTTTCCCATGTTGCCGCTTTTCCTTTTCTATTTCCTTTTTTTCCCCCCTTTTTTTCTTTTACATTTCCCGTTATTTTGTCTTTTTCATTATTTTTCGGTTTTTTAAATTGTTTTCCCTTTTTTATTAATAGTTTTTCTTTTATTATTTTTCCTTTTCTCGTGATTTTTCCTTTATTTTGATTATTTCCCCCCTTTTAATGGATTTTATACTCTTTAAGATATTTCCCCTTTTAAAGTTATTTTCCAGTTCATTGTTTTTCCTTTTCTTATTCTTCTCCATTGTTAATTAATAGCTTTCTCCTTTTTTATAATTATATCCTTATATAATCTTTTTTCCTTTTGAAATTATTTTCCATCTTTCAATAAATACTTTGAACATTCCCCTTTTTATATCAGCTTTCTTTTTTTCGCCTTCATTTTTTCCCTTTCCCTTTGTTACTCTTTTTCTTCTTTATTTTTCCTCTTTGATAATTTTACCTTTTTGAATTATTTTAATTTTCCCCACTTTTCCCCCTTTTTTTCCCCCTTTTCTCTTTTCCCTTGTGTTGCTGACTTCCCCTTTTTATCAATTTCCTCCTTTCCCTTGCTTTGACCCTTTTCACTTTTTTCCTCTTTTTCCTCCCTTTCCCCGCTTTCATCCCTTTCCCTCCTTTCCTTCCTTTTCCTTTCTTCCTTTTTTTCTATTTTTGCCTTTTTTTGCCCCATTTCCCCGCTTTCTCTCATTTCCCTCCCTTTCATTTCCTTTCATTATTTTTATTTCCTTCCCCATTTTCTCCCCCAATTTCCCTTTTCCCTCCACTTTGCCCCGTTTCCCTCCCCTCCCGCCCCCCACCCCGAGTTTAACCACTTTCCCGTTTTTTCCCCCCAAACTTTCCCTTTTCCCGCCACTTTTGCTTTCGTTCTCCCGCCCCTCCCCCCTTTCCCACGCCCCTCCCCCTCCCCTCCCCTCCCCCCCAGGTCCCGCCCACCTGCGAGTCACCGGCCAAGGTAAAGACGCGCCCTCGGGCCCCTCCCCCACCCTCATCACCCTCATCATCCTCGCCCCTCCCCCACCTCCCCCTCCCCCATCCCCCCCCCATCGTGTCTGTGGCTCGTGCGACACGGGGGGAGGGGCGGCCGCCTCGCACGGGGACGGGGGGGGGGGAGGGGAAGTGGGGGGATGGGGGGGGCTGTGACCCCCTTGCACGGGGGCCGGGGGGAGGGGTCCGAACCCCTCCCCCCACAGGAGGAGGGGCCTGGGGGTCCTTCATCCCCCTCCTTGAGGGGGAGGGGGCCGGGGGGTCCCTGCACGGGGTGGGGGAGGGGTCCTTGCACGAGGACCGAGGGTCCCCTTGCACCGACGGGTGGGGGGGGTGTGGGGTGCGAGTGCCTCCCCCTCAGGGGGACACCTGTGCACACCTGTGCACACCTGGGCCCCGCCCTGACGCGCCCCTCCCCCAGGGCCCGCCGAGGTCGCCGAGGGGGGGCCCGGCCGCGGCGCCGGCGAGATCCAGCAAGCGGCCAAAGGTCAGTGAGGGTCAGCGGGACCCCCCCCCCCACGCACACCTGGGGCACCCCAGGACCCCCAAACCCCCACGCACACCTGGGACACCCCAGAACTTCCCAGGACCCCCAAAACCCCCACCTGTGCACACCTGGGACACCACAGAACCTCCCAGGAACCCCCCAAACCCCCCACACTCACCTGGGACCCCATAACAATGTCCCCAGGTGAGGTCCCCGTGGCGATGTCCCCATGTCCCCACACGAGGTCCTTGGGGCACTGTCCACCTCCCAGCCCCCCTGGTCAATGTCCCCGCTGGTGGGTTCCCATCACGACGTCCCCACCATGATGTCCCCACCTAAGGTCTGGTACAAAACCCCACAGCGATGTCCCCGTGGCGATGTCCCCATGGCAAAGTCCCCTTCGCCGTGTCCCCAGTGACAATGTCCCCATCAGAACGTCCCTGTGCAAGTCCCCGTTGCGATGTCCCCACGACAGGGTCCTCGTTGCAAAGTCCCCATGACAATGTCCTCGTTGGAAAGTCCCCATTGCCATGTCCCTGGTGCCAGGTCTCCTCTGGGATGTCCCCATCACAAGGTCCTTTTTGCGATGTCCCTATGATGACGTCCTCATTGGAAAGTCCCCATTGCCACATCCCTGGTTCACAGTCCCCATGACAACGTCCCCATGACAAGGTCCCCATGACAATATCCCCATCACAACGTCCCCACCACAATGTCCCCACCACAATGTCTCCATCACAACGTCCCCATGACAATGTTCCCATCACAACGTCCCCATCACAACGTCCCTACCACAATGTCCCCACCACAATGTCTCCATGACAATGTCCCCATGACACCGTCCCCCTGATGACGTCCCCATGACACCTCCTTGTCACAACCTCCCCATCTCCTGGCACCAGCTCCCACTGACAACCCCCCCCATGCCACACCCCCCTTGCCAACCTCCCCATGCAACGTCCCCACACCGCGTCCCCGCTGTCCCCACCGCCAGGCCGTGCCGAGTACGTGGCCACGTTCCGGGGCAGCGAGTTCTTCTGCTACGACGTGTCGCGGTCGCCGGTGCAGAGCAGCGCGGACGAGCTGGCGCTGGCGTTCCGCACGCGGCAGCGCCACGGGCTCCTGCTGCACACCGGCCGCGCCGCCGACTTCCTGAACCTGTCGCTCAAGGCCGGCGCCGTGTGGCTCGTCATCAACCTGGGCGCCGGCGCCTTTGAGGCGCTGGTGGAGCCTGTCAACGGCAAGTTCCACGACGGCGGCTGGCACCACGTGCGCGTGACGCGCAACCTGCGGCAGGTACGGCGGGGAGGGGAGGGGGGAGGGCTGGAGGGGTGGTGGGGAGCGTTGGGTGGCCGCTCAAGGGGTCACCTTTGGCAGCTCCCCAACTGGGAGCACTGGGAGCTTTGGGCTGCTCCCCAACTGGGAGCACTGGGAGCAATGGTTGGCTTGGACAGCTCCCCAACTGGGAGCACCGGGAGCCTTGGGCTGCTCCCCAACTGGGAGCACCGGAAGCAGTGAGAGCGATGATTGGTTTGCTCAGCTCCTCAACTGGGAGCACTGGGAGCCTTGGGCAGCTCCCCAGCTGGGAGCCTTGAGTGGCCACCTAATGGGTCTTCTCAGACAGCTCCCCAACTGGGAGCACTGGGAGCAATGGTTGCTTTGATTAGCTCCCCAGCTGGGAGCACTGGGCAGCCACCCAATGGGTTGTCCTGGCCAGTTCCCCAACTGGGAGCACTGGGAGCGATCATTGCCCTGATCAGCTCCCCAACTGGGAGCACTGGGAGCACTGGGAGCGATCATTGCCCTGATCAGCTCCCCAACTGGGAGCACTGGGAGCGATCATTGCCCTGATCAGCTCCCCAACTGGGAGCACTGGGAGCACTGGGAGCGATCATTGCCCTGATCAGCTCCCCAACTGGGAGAACTGGGAGCGATCATTGCCCTGATCAGCTCCCCAACTGGGAGCACTGGGAGCGATCATTGCCCTGATCAGCTCCCCAACTGGGAGCACTGGGAGCGATCATTGCCCTGATCCCCCAACTGGGAGCACCAGTACCTTGATCAGCTCCCCAACCGGGAGCACTGGGAGCACTGGGAGCGATCATTGCCCTGATCAGCTCCCCAACTGGGAGCACTGGGTGTTTGGTTAAACTAGAGAACTGGGCATACTGGGAGCAATGGGTTCCTCAGTCTGCTCCCCAACTGGGAGCACTGGTTGTGCTGGTCAGCCATCCAACTGGGAGTGATGGACACATTGGCCAGCCACCCAACTGGGAGCACTGGGAGCACTGGGAATCTTGCTCGAGCACCCAACTGGGAGCACTGGGTGTCATGCTCAAGCACCCAACTGGGAGCACTGGGTGTCATGCTCAAGCACCCAACTGGGAGCACTGGGTGTCATGCTCAAGCACCCAACTGGGAGCACTGGGAGCACTGGGAATCTTGCTCGAGCACCCAACTGGGAGCACTGGGAGCACTGGACATGCTGCTCAACCACCCCGCCGGCAGCACCGACCGCAGGATCTCTCCCCCAACTGGGAGCACTGGTTCCACGGACCCTCCCAAACTGGGAGCACTGGACACGCGAGGAGGGGGAGGGGGTCTCTCCCCGCCCCCCACGGGGGGTGACCGGTGGAGTTCGGGGGTTCCTCCCCCCCCCACCACCCCGCCCCCCCTTTTCTGACAACTCTCTGCTTCTCTCCCCCCCCCCCACAAGGTGGGCGCCGCCCCTCCCCCTCCGTGCAACGCCCCACCCCCACCCCCCTCCTCGTGCCACGCCCCTCCCCCCTGTGTGTGCGCGTGCCACTAACACGCTTCCCCCCCCTCCCCCCCCCCGCGGGGCCCCCCCCCACTAACCTCCCGTCCCCCACTAATCCTGGGGGGGCCCCCCCTTAACAAAAACAACCCCAAATCCCCCCCCCCTCCAAAAAAAAACAACAAAAAAACCAAAACACAACGCGCCCCCTTCCCCCCCCCACCCCCATCCTCCAAGCGCCCCCCAAACGTCACGTTTGTGTTTTGTCCTTCTCTCGCCGCCAGCACGCAGGGATCGGACACGCTATGGTAAACAAACTGCATTACCTGGTAGTTATCACTCTATTGTTACTCCTTGGCTTCGCCGTGGCCCCGCTCCCGACCTTTTGGGGCCGATCCGGGGGATTTTGGGCAAAAATTTTCACCCACCCGCCATCTCCGCAGGCCGAGCTTCGGCTCCCCCCACTCGCGGCAAAATAAACGAGAGCTGGTTCTACCCCCACCCCCCCCCCAACACACACACCCTCCTCTTCCTCCCATCCCAGCAAAAATCCTCCCTGAGGGGGCGTGTGTTGCTCCATGGGGGTGAGGTGGCGCCTCCACCCATCTGCGACCCCGTTTTTGGGGTGAGTTTTAGCGGTTTTGGGCAATTTTCACCCGTCTGCCGTCTTGTGGCTGAGCTGCAGCTCCCTCGTGCCCAAATGAGCTGGTTTTGCCCCCCCCAAAAAAATCCTTATCTGGGG
>NW_027100000.1:31202-94754 GCF_031753505.1 Anomalospiza imberbis
CCTGGCGTGGGCTGGGTGTCCCCGCGGTGACGGTGACGGTGACAGTGCCAGCCGGGCGTGGCCCGGGGGGGGTCTCTCGTGGCACCCTGCCCTCGTGCCGACACATCCTCGCACACGTTCCCGGGACCCGGGGACAACCACCGGTGTCACCGTGGCGACAGCATCCTCCGGGCGTGTTGCCAGGGCCGGTTGCCATGGCGCCGCTGGGGCTGGGTACCCGTTGCCATGGAGATGCCCGGGCCTGTCTCCCTGGCGACGGTTGTCACGGCACTGCCGGATGCTCCCGCCACGTCCTTGAGGAGGGACAGGAATGGGGGGGGGCTGCAGGGTGACCGGGGGACTGGGAGGGCCCTGGGGTGCTGTGGGGCACCCTGTGGGGGTGCGGGGTCCCTATAGGGTGCCCTATTGGGTCCATGGTGCCCGTGGGGTGCAGGCAGGGCACTACCGGGTGTGCCATGGGGTTGCTGGGCCCCTTTGGGGTGCTATGGGGTGCCCTATAGGGTGCTGAGCTCCTGTGGGGTGCCCTATAGGGTGCGGGGTCCCTGTGGGGTGCTATGGGGTGCCGCGAGGGATGTGGGGTGCACGCAGGGTGTGCAAATCCCCACCGGGACGAAGCTCAGGGCGTGCAAATCACACCGGGGCGTGCAAACCCCTCCCACCCCCCATTGTGCCCCGCCCCCCCCAAGGTCAATTCCAGGTCACGGGGGTTGGGGGTCACACGGACACGGAGGGGGGAGGGATGGGGGGGTTGGGGACACGCGTGGGGGGTCCTGGGCACTAATTCCTCTGCCCCCTCCCCCCCCCCCGCTGCCCCCCGGGACCCCCAGAGGAAGAACCCGCGGTGGAAGGTGAGTGTGGGGGGGGGATTTTTGGGGGGGTTTTTTGGGGGGGGGGTTTGGGGGTGCGGGCGTGCAAAGCCCCGTGTCACGCCTGGGGCTGGCCGGGGTCTCACTCAGGTGTTGTGCAAGGGGCTCCAGGTGCGCAAATCCCGGGCCCGGGGGGTCCCGAGGGGCGTGGTCTGTGAGTCAGTGGGCGTGGTTTATGCAAAACAGAGGTGTGGGGCGGGGCTTGGCTCTCGTGCCGAGCACGTGGCTCCCGTGACGCTCACGCAGGGGGCGGGGGCTACGTGAGGGGCGTCACCTGTAGCTCCCGGCCATGACGTCACTCTCCCAAAGGCCCAATAGGATGCCGATATGCAAATGAAACCGGCAAGGCCGAGCCAATGAAGCGTATGTGACGGGATGGGGGCGGAGAGATGCAAATTAAAGCAGCGCCAGCCAATGGGAGGAGGGAGAGATAAAGGCTTCTCTGGATTGGCTGAGCCCAGGCCCAAGGGGCGGGTGCTTGCACGAGGGCATTAAAAAGGGCGGAGCGTGGTTTCCTCGCGGAGGCGTGGCCAGATCGAGGGGCGGGGCTTGCCCCCCACGTGCCCCGCACGAGGGTCCCGGGGTGGGGGAGGGTCCCCGCGCCAGGGGCGGCCCCGCCCCCCCGTGTCTCATCCCCACCCCCACCCCCGGCTTTTCCTCCCCGAAAAAACCTCGGAAAAAGGGGAAAAAACCCGCGGGAAGGCGGCGGGGGGGGGGGAACGGGAGGGGGGCGGCGCTTCCCGCGTGGCCCCGCCCCCCCCGCGCTTGTCCCCGCCCCCCGCCCCCCCACCCACCCCCACCCCCCCCCGGCATCGCCCGATGCCGTCACAAGTTAAAGGAGGTTTAAGTTGTGACGGGGGCCCCTCCCCCCACCCGGGGCCCCTCCCCCCCATCCCCCAACCCCGGGGCCGCTCGGGCCTTTCGGTCATTTTGGGTTTTTTGGTTAATTTTTAATTTTTTTAATTCTGATTTTTTTTTATGTTTATACTTTTTTAATTAATTTCTCTTTCATCCCCATTTCCCCCTATTTTTCCCATGTTGCCGCTTTTTCCTTTTCTATTTCCTTTTTTTCCCCCCTTTTTTTCTTTTACATTTCCCGTTATTTTGTCTTTTTCATTATTTTTCGGTTTTTTAAATTGTTTCTTCCCCTTTTTTATTAATAGTTTTTTCTTTATTATTTTTCCTTTTCTCGTGATTTTTCCTTTATTTTGATTATTTCCCCCCTTTTTAATGGATTTTATACTCTTTAAGATATTTCCCCTTTTAAAGTTATTTTCCAGTTCATTGTTTTTCCTTTTCTTATTCTTCTCCATTGTTAATTAATAGCTTTCTCCTTTTTTATAATTATATCCTTATATAATCTTTTTTCCTTTTGAAATTATTTTCCATCTTTCAATAAATACTTTGAACATTCCCCTTTTTATATCAGCTTTCTTTTTTTCGCCTTCATTTTTTCCCTTTCCCTTTGTTACTCTTTTTCTTCTTTATTTTTCCTCTTTGATAATTTTAACCTTTTTGAATTATTTTAATTTTCCCCACTTTTCCCCCTTTTTTTCCCCCTTTTCTCTTTTCCCTTGTGTTGCTGACTTCCCCTTTTTATCAATTTCCTCCTTTCCCTTGCTTTGACCCTTTTCACTTTTTTCCTCTTTTTCCTCCCTTTCCCGCTTTCATCCCTTTCCCTCCTTTCCTTTCCTTTTCCTTTCTTCCTTTTTTTCTATTTTTGCCTTTTTTTGCCCCATTTCCCCGCTTTCTCTCATTTCCCTCCCTTTCATTTCCTTTCATTATTTTTATTTCCTTCCCCATTTTCTCCCCCAATTTCCCTTTTCCCTCCACTTTGCCCCGTTTCCCTCCCCTCCCCCCCCCCCACCCCGAGTTTAACCACTTTCCCGTTTTTTTCCCCCCCCAAACTTTCCCTTTTCCCGCTCACTTTTGCTTTCGTTCTCCCCGCCCCTCCCCCCCTTTCCCACGCCCCTCCCCCCTCCCCTCCCCCTCCCCCCCAGGTCCCGCCCACCTGCGAGTCACCGGCCAAGGTAAAGACGCGCCCTCGGGCCCCTCCCCCACCTCATCACCCTCATCATCCTCGCCCCTCCCCCACCTCCCCCTCCCCCATCCCCCCCCCCATCGTGTCTGTGGCTCGTGCGACACGGGGGGAGGGGCGGCCGCCTCGCACGGGGACGGGGGGGGGAGGGGAAGGGGGGGGATGGGGGGGGCTGTGACCCCCTTGCACGGGGGCCGGGGGGAGGGGTCCGAACCCCTCCCCCCACAGGAGGAGGGGCCTGGGGGTCCTTCATCCCCCTCCTTGAGGGGGAGGGGGCCGGGGGGTCCCTGCACGGGGTGGGGGAGGGGGTCCTTGCACGAGGACCGAGGGTCCCCTTGCACCGACGGGTGGGGGGGGGTGTGGGGTGCGAGTGCCTCCCCCTCAGGGGGACACCTGTGCACACCTGTGCACACCTGGGCCCCCGCCCTGACGCGCCCCTCCCCCAGGGCCCCGCCGAGGTCGCCGAGGGGGGGCCCGGCCGCGGCGCCGGCGAGATCCAGCAAGCGGCCAAAGGTCAGTGAGGGTCAGCGGGACCCCCCCCCCCCCCACGCACACCTGGGGCACCCCAGGACCCCCAAACCCCCCACGCACACCTGGGACAACCCCAGAACTTCCCAGGACCCCCCAAAACCCCCCCACCTGTGCACACCTGGGACACCACAGAACCTCCCAGGAACCCCCCAAAACCCCCCACACTCACCTGGGACCCCATAACAATGTCCCCAGGTGAGGTCCCCGTGGCGATGTCCCCATGTCCCCACACGAGGTCCTTGGGGCACTGTCCACCTCCCAGCCCCCCCTGGTCAATGTCCCCCGCTGGTGGGTTCCCATCACGACGTCCCCACCATGATGTCCCCACCTAAGGTCTGGTACAAAAACCCCACAGCGATGTCCCTGTGGCGATGTCCCCATGGTGACATCACCAGGTCCCTTGTTCAAGGTCCCCATCGCAGTGTCCTCATGACAAGGTCCCCATGGCAAAGTCCCCTTCGCCGTGTCCCCAGTGACAATGTCCCCATCAGAACGTCCCTGTGCAAGTCCCCGTTGCGATGTCCCCACGACAGGGTCCCTCGTTGCAAAGTCCCCATGACAATGTCCTCGTTGGAAAGTCCCCATTGCCATGTCCCCTGGTGCCAGGTCTCCTCTGGGATGTCCCCATCACAAGGTCCTTTTTGCGATGTCCCGATGATGACGTCCTCATTGGAAAGTCCCCATTGCCACATCCCTGGTTCACAGTCCCCATGACAACGTCCCCATGACAAGGTCCCCATGACAATATCCCCATCACAACGTCCCCACCACAATGTCCCCACCACAATGTCCCCATCACAATGTCTCCATCACAACATCCCCATGACAATGTTCCCATCACAACATCCCCATCACAACATCCCCACCACAATGTCCCCATGACACCGTCCCCCTGATGACGTCCCCATGACACCTCCTTGTCACAACCTCCCCATCTCCTGGCACCAGCTCCCACTGACAACCCCCCCCCATGCCACACCCCCCTTGCCAACCTCCCCATGCAACGTCCCCACACCGCGTCCCCGCTGTCCCCACCGCCAGGCCGCGCCGAGTACGTGGCCACGTTCCGGGGCAGCGAGTTCTTCTGCTACGACGTGTCGCGGTCGCCGGTGCAGAGCAGCGCGGACGAGCTGGCGCTGGCGTTCCGCACGCGGCAGCGCCACGGGCTCCTGCTGCACACCGCCGCGCCGCCGACTTCCTGAACCTGTCGCTCAAGGCCGGCGCCGTGTGGCTCGTCATCAACCTGGGCGCCGGCGCCTTCGAGGCGCTGGTGGAGCCTGTCAACGGCAAGTTCCACGACGGCGGCTGGCACCACGTGCGCGTGACGCGCAACCTGCGGCAGGTACGGCGGGGAGGGGAGGGGGGAGGGCTGGAGGGGTGGTGGGGAGAGTTGGGTGGCCGCTCAAGGGGTCACCTTTGGCAGCTCCCCAACTGGGAGCACTGGGAGCGATGGTTGGCTTGGACAACTCCCCAACTGGGAGCACTGGGAGCGATGGTTGGCTTGGACAGCTCCCCAACTGGGAGCACTGGGAGCCTTGGGCTGCTCCCCAACTGGGAGCACCCGGGAGCAGTGAGAGCGATGGTTGGTTTGGGCAGCTTCCCAACTAGGAGCGATGATTGGTTTGCTCAGCTCCTCAACTGGGAGCACTGGGAGCCTTGGACAGCTCCCCAGCTGGGAGCCTTGAGTGGCCACCTAATGGGTCTTCTCAGACAGTTTCCCAACTGGGAGCACTGGGAGCAATGGTTGCTTTGATTAGCTCCCCAGCTGGGAGCACTGGGCAGCCACCCAATGGGTTGTCCTGGCCAGTTCCCCAACTGGGAGCACTGGGAGCGATCATTGCCCTGATCAGCTCCCCAACTGGGAGCACTGGGAGCACTGGGAGCGATCATTGCCCTGATCAGCTTCCCCAACTGGGAGCACTGGGAGCGATCATTGCCCTGATCAGCTCCCCAACTGGGAGCACTGGGAGCACTGGGAGCGATCATTGCCCTGATCAGCTCCCCAACTGGGAGCACTGGGAGCACTGGGAGCGATCATTGCCCTGATCAGCTCCCCAACTGGGAGAACTGGGAGCGATCATTGCCCTGATCAGCTCCCCAACTGGGAGCACTGGGTGTTTGGTTAAACTAGAGAACAGGGCATACTGGGAGCAATGGGTTCCTCAGTCTGCTCCCCAACTGGGAGCACTGGTTGTGCTGGTCAGCCATCCAACTGGGAGTGATGGACACATTGGCCAGCCACCCAACTGGGAGCACTGGGAGCACTGGGAATCTTGCTCGAGCACCCAACTGGGAGCACTGGGTGTCATGCTCAAGCACCCAACTGGGAGCACTGGGAGCGCTGGGAATCTTGCTCGAGCACCCAACTGGGAGCACTGGGAGCACTGGACATGCTGCTCAAACCACCCCCGCCGGCAGCACCGACCGCAGGATCTCTCCCCCAACTGGGAGCACTGGTTCCATGGACCCTCCCAAACTGGGAGCACTGGACACGCGAGGAGGGGGAGGGGGTCTCTCCCCGCCCCCCACGGGGGGTGACCGGTGGAGTTCGGGGGTTCCTCCCCCCCCCCACCACCCCGCCCCCCCCTTTTCTGACAACTCTCTGCTTCTCTCCCCCCCCCCACAAGGTGGGCGCCGCCCCTCCCCCCTCCGTGCAAACGCCCCACCCCCACCCCCCTCCTCGTGCCACGCCCCTCCCCCCTGTGTGTGCGCGTGCCACTAACACGCTTCCCCCCCCTCCCCCCCCCCCCCGCGGGGCCCCCCCCCACTAACCTCCCGTCCCCCACTAATCCTGGGGGGGCCCCCCCCTTAACAAAAACAACCCCAAATCCCCCCCCCCCCTCCAAAAAAAAAACAACAAAAAAACAAAAAAACAACGCGCCCCCCCTTCCCCCCCCCCCACCCCCCATCCTCCAAGCGCCCCCCAAACGTCACGTTTGTGTTTTGTCCTTCTCCTCGCCGCCAGCACGCAGGGATCGGACACGCTATGGTAAACAAACTGCATTACCTGGTAGTTATCACTCTATTGTTACTCCTTGGCTTCGCCGTGGCCCCGCTCCCGACCTTTTGGGGCCGATCCGGGGGATTTTGGGCAAAAATTTTCACCCCACCCGCCATCTCCGCAGGCCGAGCTTCGGCTCCCCCCACTCGCGGCAAAATAAACGAGAGCTGGTTCTACCCCCACCCCCCCCCAACACACACACCCTCCTCTTCCTCCCATCCCAGCAAAAATCCTCCCTGAGGGGGCGTGTGTTGCTCCATGGGGGTGAGGTGGCGCCTCCACCCATCTGCGACCCCCGTTTTTGGGGTGAGTTTTAGCGGTTTTGGGCAATTTTCACCCGTCTGCCGTCTTGTGGCTGAGCTGCGGCTCCCTCGTGCCCAAATGAGCTGGTTTTGCCCCCCCAAAAAAAATCCTTATCTGGGGCCAGGACAGTGATATTTTTTCTCAAGAGGGTTCAACTCCTGCTGTTTTAGGATGAATTTGACGGATTTAGGGCAATTTTCACCCATCCACCATCTTGCGGTGGAGCATCACCTCCCCGATGCCAAAAATAGCCGGTTTATCAAAAAAAAAAAATCCTTTTTCGGGGTGTGGTTTTCTCGATGGGGACAACGTGGGGTTCCACGCCCCCCCACGTCCCCAACTCGTTCTGGTGTGAATTAGGGAATTTTTTGGAATTTGGGTGATTGGATAAACCCAACACCTGCAGACCCCAATGCTAAAACTGACTGATTTCCACCCAAAAAGGTCAGGCCGGGCTCAGAAGTTGTCGATTTTCCCCAAGGGGATGATGTGGGCTCCCGCTCCCCTATTTTGGGATGAATTTTAGAAATTTTGGACAATTTTTACCCCCCCCCCACACCATCCAAGGCATAGCCGCAGCTCCCTGGTCTCCAAACCAGCCGGTTTCACCCCAAAATCCAGCCTGGGCTGGGCTCGTTTTCCCCTGGGAACTTCTGTGGAGTCCCAGATCCAATTTTTTGGGGTGATTTTTTGGGATTTGGAGAAATTTGATACCGATCCCTCCCCCCGAAGCAGCCAAGGCTTTGATTCTCCATCATTTCCCCCAAAAACCCAGCGCGGGTCAGGGGCAGGATGGAGACTCCCAAACGCCTCATTTTGGGGCGAATTCCGGGGATTTTGGCCAATTTGCTCCCATCCTCTCCCTCGTGGCCGAGCGCGGCTCCGCAAGCCCCAAAACCACCCCAAAATTTGGGGTTCCCCCCAAAACGCAGCTGTCACCCACAGAGGAGACGTGGGACCCCACCCCCCCTCGCCCTTTTGGGGCGATTCCTTTGGATTTTGTCCCGTTTTTACCAAAACCAGCCGCTTTCATCATCCACCCAAACCCCGCCCGAGGGGGTGTCAGGACCCAAAGGGGGGGGGGGGGTTGGGGGGGATGGGTGCTTCTTTTTTTTTTTTTTTTTTTTTTTTTTTTCCCCCCTCCGGGGAGTGCCCCCTCCCCAAATCGAGGATGGAAACGGCGTTTTCAGGACAAGCTGCCGCCCCTCCCCCATCCCCCCTCCCCCACAACCTGCCGCCCCTCCCCTCCCCGCCCCCCCCCCCAATCCCGCGCAGGCAGCGGGGCCGCCCCTCCCCCCCCCGCCGCCCCCCCCCCCAAGCCCCCCCCCCGGGCCGGGGTCGGGCCCCGCTGGCTGCGCCCACCCCCCCGCACGCGCCTCGCACGCCCCTTGCACGGCCTGACTAACACCGGCCCCTCCCCCACCCCCCGGACCCACCCCCACCCCCGACCCCTCCCCATCCTCCCCTCCCCTCCCCCAACCCCCCCCAGGGGGGCACCGGGGCCGCCCCCGCCGCGGGGGGAGGGGCTGGGGGGGCGTCGGGGGGGTGTGAGGTGCGTGAGCAGGTGTGCACAGGTGTGCGCAGGTGTGGGGGTGTGTGCACAGGGGTGTGTGTGTGCACAGGTGTGTAAAGGCGTGCACAGGTGTGTGTGTGCACAGGGGTGTGTGTGTGCACAGGTGTGCACAGGTGTGTAAAGGCGTGCACAGGTGTGTGTGTGCACAGGGGTGTGTGTGCACAGGTGTGTAAAGGCGTGCACAGGTGTGCACAGGTGCGTGTGTGTGCACAGGTGTGTGTGTGTGTGCACAGGTGTGGGTGTGTGTGCACAGGTGTGGGTGTGTGCACAGGTGTGCACAGGTGCGTGTGTGTGCACAGGTGTGTGTGTGTGCACAGGTGTGGGTGTGTGCACAGGTGTGCACAGGTGCGTGTGTGTGCACAGGTGTGTGTGTGTGTGCACAGGTGTGGGTGTGTGCACAGGTGTGCGCAGGTGTGGGTGTGTGTACAGGGGTGTGTGTGTGTGCACATGGTGTGGGGTGTGTGCACAGGTGTGCGCAGGTGTGGGTGTGTGTACAGGGGTGTGTGTGTGTGCACAGGGGTGTGTGTGTGCACAGGGGCATGTGTGTGCACAGGTGTGTGTGTGCACAGGGGTGTGTCTGTGTGCACAGGGGTGTGTGTGTGCACAGGTGTGTGTGCACAGGTGTGTAAAGGTGTGCACAGGTGTGCACACGTGTGTGTGTGTGTGTGTGTGCACAGGGGTGTGTGTGTGCATAGGGGTGTGTGTGTGTGCACAGGTGTGCACAGGTGTGTGTGTGTGTGCACAGGTGTGTGTGTGCACAGGTGTGTAAAAGGCGTGCACAGGTGTGCACACGTGTGTGTGTGTGTGCTCACAGGGGTGTGTGTGTGCACAGGTGTGCACAGGTGTGGGTGTGTGCACCAGTGTGCACAGGTGTGTGTGTGTGTGCACAGGTGTGTGTGTGCAAAGGTGTGTAAAGGCGTGCACAGGTGTGCACAGGTGCGTGTGTGTGCACAGGGGTGTGTGTGTGTGCACAGGTGTGTGTGTGTGTGCACAGGGTGTGTGTGCACAGGTGTGTAAAGGCGTGCACAGGTGTGTGTGTGCACAGGGGTGTGTGTGCACAGGTGTGTAAAGGCGTGCACAGGTGTGCACAGGTGTGTGTGTGTGCACAGGGGGGTGTGTGTGTGCACAGGTGTGCACAGGTGTGTGTGTGCACACAGGTGTGTAAAGGCGTGCACAGGTGTGCACAGGTGCGTGTGTGTGCACAGGGGTGTGTGTGTGTGCACAGGTGTGTGTGTGTGTGTGTGCACAGGGGGTGTGTGTGTGCACAGGTGTGTAAAGGCGTGCACAGGTGAGCACAGGTGTGTGTGTGGGCACAGGGGGGGTGTGTGTGTGCACAGGTGTGCACAGGTGTGGGTGTGTGCACCAGTGTGCACAGGTGTGTATGTGCACAGGTGTGTGTGTGGGCACAGGTGTGCACAGGTGTGTGTGTGTGTGTGCACAGGGGTGTGTGTGTGCACAGGTGTGTAAAGGTGTGCACAGGTGTGCACAGGTGTGTGTGTGTGCACCAGTGTGCACAGGTGTGTATGTGCACAGGTGTGTGTGCACAGGTGTGTAAAGGTGTGCACAGCTTTGCACAGGTGTGTGTGTGTGTGCACCAGTGTGCACAGGTGTGTATGTGCACAGGTGTGTGTGTATGCACAGGTGTGTAAAGGTGTGCACAGCTTTGCACAGGTGTGTGTGTGTGTGTGTGTGCACAGGTGTGTGTGCACAGGTGTGTAAAGGTGTGCACAGCTGTGCACAGGTGTGTGCGTGCACAGGTGTGTGTGCATGCACAGGTGTGCAAAGGTGTGCAAAGGTATGTGTGGCACAGATGTGTGTGTGCATAGGTGTGTAAAAGCATGCACAAGTGTGTGCACAGGTGGGTGTGTGCACAGGTGTGTGTGAGCACTTGTGTGTATGTGCACAGGTGTGTGTGCACACAGGTGTGTACAGGTGTGTGCATGCACAGGCGTGTGCACAGGTGTACAGGCGGGTGTGTGCACAGGTGTGTGTGAGCACAGGTGTGTGTATGGACAGGTGTGCGCACAGGTGTACAGGCGGGTGTGTGCACAGGTGTGTGTGCAGGTGTGTACAGATGTCTTCAGGTGTCTGTACAGGTGTGTAAGGGTCACTACAGATGTGTGCAGGTGTATGAGGGTCACTCCAGGTGTGGGTTCAGGTGTTTTCAGGTGTGTACAGATGTGTGCAGGTGTGTACAGGTGTGTGCAGGTGTATAAGGGTCACACCAGGTGTGTGTGCAGGTGTGTGTTCAGGTGTATACAGGTGTGTACAGGTGTATGAGGGTCACTCCAGGCGTGTGTACAGGTGTGTTTACAGGTGTGTTCAGGTGTGTACAGGTGTGTGTACAGGTGTATGAGGCTCACATCTGGTGTGTGTACAGCTGTGTGTACAGGTGTGTGTTCAGGTGTATACAGGTGTGTGGAGGTGTATGAGGCTCACACCAGGTGTGTGTACAGGTGTGTTTTCAGGTGTGTACCGGTGTGTGTACAGGTGTGTGCAGGTGTGTGGAGGTGTATGAGGCTCTCACCTGGTGTGTGTACAGGTGTGTGCAGATGTGTGCACGCTCATGTGCGTGCAAGCAGCTGTGGGGCCGCCCCCGTCCCCCCGGGGTCCCCCCCGCCCCCCTGCACGCCCCTCACCCTCCCTTTGCACGCGCTTGCACACCTGTGCACGCCCCCGGCACACCTGTGCACGCCCCCCCCCCCCCCCGCGCGCTGCCCCCACTAACGACCGCGTTTGTGTCTGAGCTTTCTTCTGCCCCGGGACCCCCCAAAACTCGTTACTAACCCCCCTCCTCCCCCCGTGTCACCCCCCGTGTCACCCCCATGTCACCACCCCCTCCTCACCCTGTGTCACCCCCGTGTCGCCCACCTCCCCACCCTGTGTCACCCCCGTGTCACCCCCGTGTCACCCCCTCCCCCCCCCGTGTCACCCACCCCGTTCTCACCTGGGGGGGGCTCCTTGGGGGGCTCCTCCCGGCTCATCCGGAGATATGGGGGGGGCTTCAACCCCCCCCTTCACCGCACCCCGGGGGTGCCCTTGTGACCCCCCCCCCCCAGGTGACCCCAAATCCCCCCCAACCCTCACCCTCATTGTCCCCGTCACCCCCACGCTCATCACCCCCATCACCCCCCACCCATCCCCCCTTTGTCCCCCGCCCCCCCCCGTGTCCCCCCCCCAGTTTTGGGGTGCCCCCGGCCACGGGGGGGTCCCCGCTGAGGTCCCCCTCGTGCCGCAGGTGACCATCTCGGTGGACGGCATCCTGACCACCACGGGCTACACACAGGAGGACTTCACCATGCTGGGCTCCGACGACTTCTTCTACGTCGGGGGGTCCCCCCAACACCGCCGACCTGCCGGGGTCCCCCGTCAGCAACAACTTCATGGGCTGCCTCAAGGATGTGAGTCTGGGGGCTCGGGGAACCCCCCCCGCCCACACCTGGGGAGGGGTGCAGGTGATGGGGAGATCTAGAGCCCCCCCAGCTCATCTCTGTGTGTCCCCAGGGGCTGTGGGTGACATTTTGGGGACCCCTGACTCCCCTGTGCATGTCCCCAGGAGCTGTGGGTGACATTTTGGGGACCCTGACTCACCTGTGCATGTCCCCAGGAGCTGTGGGTGACATTTTGGGGACCCTGACTCACCTGTGCATGTCCCCAGGAGCTGTGGGTGACATTTTGGGGACATCCATGAGCCCCCCAACTCACCTGTGTTGTGTCCCTGAGGACTCTGGGTCACATTTTGGGGACCCCCGACTCACTTGTTCATGTCCCCAGGGGCTGTGGGTGACATTTTGGGGACCCCCACGAGTCCCCACCTCACCTGTGCGTGTTCACAAGGGTGTTCCAGGTGCCACCGCCGGGCAGCAGCATCGGGAGGGGGGGGTCACACCGCGCTGCTGGACACCCCCAAACCCCCCCCAACCTCACCTGTCCGTGCCCCCCAGGTGGTTTACAAGAACAACGACTTCAAGCTGGAGCTGTCGCGGCTGGCGCAGGAGGGGGACGCGCGGGTGACGCTGCACGGGGCGCTGCTCTTTCCACTGCGACCCCCCCCCGGCGCTGGACCCCGTCACCTTCGCCACCCCCCAGGCCCACCTGGCGCTGCCCACCTGGCGCCCGGCCCGCGCCGGCTCCGTCTCCTTCGACTTCCGCACCACGGAGCCCAACGGGGTCCTGCTCTTCGGGCAGGGACCCCCCCGCGACCCCCCCGGCCGCCGCCCCCCCGCGGGCCCCCCCCCGCCGCCCCCCCGATTTCCTGGCGCTGGAGCTGCTGGACGGGCACCTGTACCTGCTGCTGGGCATGGGCGCGGCCGGGGCTGCGGCTCCGCGCCAGCGCCCGCAAGGTCACCGACGGCGAGTGGTGCCACGTGGACGTGCAGCGCGATGGGCGCAAAGGTGAGGGGGCGAGGGAGGGCTCATGTGTGCACAGAGAGAGCTGTGCAGGTGTGCAGAGGGTGTGCAGGTGTGCATAGGGTGGTGCAGGGGTGTGGATGTGTGCATGGAGTGTGCAGGTGTGCAGGGAGGGGTGTGCAGGTGTGCACGGAGTGCGCAGGTGTGCAGGGAGGGGTGTGCAGGTGTGCACAGGGTGTGCAGGGGTGTGGAGGTGTGCATGGAGTGTGCAGGTGTGCAGGGAGGGGTGTGCAGGTGCACACAGAGTGTGCAGGTGTGCACGGAGTGTGCAGGTGTGCAGGGAGGGGTGTGCAGGTGTGCACGGAGTGTGCAGGTGTGCAGGGAGGGGTGTGCAGGTGCGCACGGAGTGTGCAGGTGTGCACGGAGTGTGCAGGTGTGCAGGGAGGGGTGTGCAGGTGTGCACGGAGTGTGCAGGTGTGCACGGAGTGTGCAGGTGTGCAGGGAGGGATGTGCAGGTGTGCGCAGGGGGCTGTGCAGGTGTGAGGGTGTGAGCGCACGGAGGGGTCACAGGCGTGCAGGTGCGATCCACAGGTGTGCACGGGGGTGGGTGCACAGAGGGTGTGGGGGGCATTCACAGGTGTGCAAGGGGTGGTACAGGTGCGGTTCAGGTGTGCGGGGGCTGCCGGGGCAGGGTGTCCCCGTTATCCCCCCCCTTTGCCAGGCACCCGCTGTCCTGCGCTGTCCCCGGGCTGTCCCCCGCTCTACCCCTGCTGTCCCCGCACTGCTCCCCCGCTGTCCCCTGATGTCCCCCCCACTGCTCCCCCGCTGTTCCCTGATGTCCCCTCGCTGTCCCCGATGTCCCCCCGCCGTCCCCTGATGTCCCCCCATGTCCCCGCGCTGTCCCCAGGCTCGGTGTCGGTGAACAGCCGCAGCACGCCGTTCCTGGCCAGCGGGGACCGGGACGTGCTGGACGTGGGGGCCGAGCTGTACCTGGGGGGGCTCCCCGAGGGCCGGCCCGGCCCCCCCCGCACCCCCCGAGCTCTGGGCAGCGGGGCTGCGCCTCGGCTTCGTGGGCTGCGTGCGGGACCTGTTCGTGGACGGGCGGAGCCGCGACGTGCGGGCGCTCCTGGCCACCGGGGGGGGCCCCGGGAGTCGCCCCGCTCTGTGCCAGGGACCCCCCCCGGCTGTGCGCCAGCGGTCCCTGCCGGAACGGGGGGACGTGTCGCGAGGGCTGGAACCGCTTCGTGTGCGACTGTCGCGGCACTGGCTACCTGGGGCCGCGCTGCGAGACAGGTGAGGGGACACGGGGACAGCGCGGGTGGGGTCACACGGGGGGCGTGGCAGCCCCCGAGCACCTGGGTGAGCCGGGGGAGGGGGGGCTGGGGGGGATCGAGGGTGACACGGGACCCCGAGGTGACACGGCGGGGACTGGGGTCACACCTGAGGGGGGGCATGGGGTACCTGGGACCCGCGCTGTGGGACAGGTGAGGAGGGGGAATGGGGGGGATTGGGACCCTCTGAACACCTGGGTCCCCTCTTGGGGGGGGGAGGGGGGGGGTGCCCTGGATGTCCCCAGGGACACCTGGGAGCACCTGGACAGCTGAGAGCCCCCCCTTCCCCCCCCCCCCCCGGGACACCTGAGTGTCCCCTGGACAGGTGACTCCCCCAGAGATGGGGGTCCCCAGACACCTCCCATCCCGGGGGGTGGCACCCAGTGGCAGCGTCCCTTGTCCCCCACAAGCTGTGGTGCTCAGCTGGGCCGGGGCTCACCTGGCCGTGGGATCTCGGCTCCAGGGGTGCCCTGGGGACGCCTTGGGGACACCTGGGGACAGCCGGGGTGGCCGTGCCGAGGGTGACGTGGGTCCCTGTCCCCGCAGAGGCGGCGGTGCTGAGCTATGACGGCAGCATGTACCTGAAGGTGCAGGTGCCGGGCGAGCAGACGGAGGCCGAGGGACGTGTCCCTGCGCTTCATGTCCCCCCGTGCCTTCGGCCTCGTCCTGGCCACCACCTCGCGCCACTCGGCCGACACCCTGCGCCTCGAGCTGGATGGGGGGCGCATGAAGCTCACCCTCAACCTGGGTGAGCCCCCCGAGACCCCGCAGAGCCCCCCAAAGAACCCCTGAAATGTCCCTGAGACCTCCCCGAAATCCTCCCCAAAAGCGGGGCCCGAGTTGGTTCTGGTCATCCCAGGATGGCCAAAATTGGGCCTGGGACCCCCAAAATAGGGGCCTGGGACCTCAAATAGGGCCTGGGACCTCCAAATAGGGTCTGGGACCCTAAAATGGTGTATAGGACCCTAAAATGGTGCCTGGGACCTGAAAATGGTGCCTGGGATCCTCCCAAAATGGTCAAATTGGTGCCTGGGACGCCACAGCGATGCACAGGACCCCAAATTGGTGCCCAAATCAGTTCTTATGATCCCAAAAATGGTCAAGTTGATCCTTGGGATCTTCAAAACAGCTTATGGCCCCAAAATGGCCCAAAGTTGGTGCCTGGGAGCCCAGAATGATGGTCAGGACCCCAAAATGGTGCCCAGGTCATTTCTCCTGACCCTAAAATTGTCAGGTTCATGCCTAGGACCCCAAAAAGAGTGTCCAGGTCCCAAAGATTTTCCCCAAAATGGTGTCTGGGTTGGTTCTTGCAATCCCAAAATGGTCAAGTTGGTGCCTGGGACCCCAAAACTTCCCCCAAAGGTGCTCAAGCAGCTGATGACGCCCAGATGGTGCCCAGGGCCCCAAAAATGGTGCCCCAGGCACCCCCAGAATCGCAGCTGTGACCCCCAAACTGGCCCTGGAGGGTCACCAGAGCCACCCCGGTGTCCCCGACTCCCTCCCCCTCCCCCCCCACCGGGACTGGGGCCTTCGTGACCCCCCCCGCTGCCACTTGGGGCACAGCGCCGGGACCCCCTCGAGGGGTTGAGGGTCCCCCCCAGAGGATTGGGGACCCCCCAGGGTCGGGGACCCCTCCTGCAGCCCCCTTCCATTGGGGGGGACCCCCGTGGGGCTGCAGGTCCTCTGTGGGGTGGGGACCACCCCCATGGGATTAAGGACCCCCCCAAGGGGTTGGAGATCCCCCCTAAGGGGTTGGGGACCCCCCCCAGGGAGTTGGGGATCCCCCATGGGATTGGGGCACCCCCGGGTCCCGGCGTTTGCCCCCCCCGCCCCGCAGCGGTTGACGAGGGGGGACCCAGCCCTGGGTGGGATCCCCCCAGATCCCCCTGGATCCCCCGGGATCCCCCGGGCTGGGCCCTCAGGGCGGCCGTGCCCCCCCAGCGAGGTGCCAGAGACCCCTTAAACCAGACCCTCCCAGTCCCCCCCAGTCCCCCCCAGTCCCTCCCAGTCCCTCCCAGTCCCATCCTATTCCCAATCCTCATCCCATCCCATCCCATCCCATCCCAGTCCATTCCCAGTCCATTCCCAGTCCCCCCAGTCCATTCCCAGTCCATTCCCAGTCCATTCCCAGTCCCCCCCCAGTCCCCCCAGTCCATTCCCAGTCCCTCGCAGTCCATTCCCAGTCCATTCCCAGTCCCCCCAGTCCCTCCCAGTCCATTCCCAGTTCCTCCCATCCCATTCCCAGTCCCTCGCAGTCCATTCCCAGTCCATTCCCAGTCCCCCCAGTCCCTCCCAGTCCATTCCCAGTTCCTCCCATCCCATTCCCAGTCCCTCCCCAGTCCCCCCCTCTGGCACCTCGCCCCCCCCGGCCGCCCCCCCCGTCCCCGGGGCACGCCCTGGCGGCGGCTGCGAAGGGCCTGACCGGTGTCTTCTCTCCCCAGACTGTGTCCGCGTGGGCTGTCACCCCAGTAAGTGCCACCCCCGCCCCGGGACACCCCGGGACACCCCCGGGACCCCCCCTAAACCCCCCTGGGACACACCGGCCCCCCAAACCCCCCATGAACACCCCCAAAGCTCCCCCAAACACCCCTTGGGACATGCCCCAAACCCCCCGAGGGACACCCCCTGGGGGACACACCCCCTGGGGGACACTCCCAGACCCTCTGGATCACCCCAAAACTTCCACAGGGACCCCCAAACCCCTCCTGACCCCCCCGCGTGGGTTTGGGGTGCACAGGTGAGTTCAGGGGTTCACACCTGGGCGGTGCCCCCGGCTTCTCTCCTGGGCCGCTTCCAGCTGTGACCATCTGGTGTCACCCAGTGCCACGGTGTCCCAGTGCCACCCAGTGCCACCAGCTGCTACTGTGTCACCCGTACTGGTGGCCCAGTGTCCCCAGTACAGTGCTGTCCCCCAGTGTCACTGGTGTCACCTGGTGTCACCCAGTGCCATGGTGTCACCAGTACAGCGTTGTCCCCTGGTGCCACTGATGTCTCCTTGTCACTGGTGTCCCCCAGTGTCCACTGGTGTCACCGTTGTCCCCTGTATCCCTGATGTCCCTGGTACCCCCTGGTGTCCCTGATGTCCCCAGTGTCACCAGTGTCCCTGGTGTCACCGGTGTCCCTGATGTCACCGGTGTCCCCAGTGTCACTGGTGTCCCTGATGTCACCGGTGTCCCTGGTGTCCCTGGTGCCACTGATGTCTCCAGTGTCACCGGTGTCCCTGGTGTCCCCAGTGTCCCTGATGTCCCCAGTGTCACCGGTGTCCCTGATATCCCTGGTGTCCCCGCTGTCCCTGATGTCACCAGTGTCCCTGATATCCCCGGTGTCCCCGGTGTCCCTGATGTCCCCAGTGTCACCGGTGTCCCTGATGTCACCGGTGTCCCTGATATCCCCCGGTGTCCCTGGTGTCCCTGGTGTCCCTGATGTCCCCAGTGTCACCAGTGTCCCCGGTGTCCCCTGGTGTCCCTGATGTCACCCGGTGTCCCTGGTGTCCCCGCTGCCCCCAGGCAAGGGCCCTGAGACGCTGTTCGCGGGGCAGCGGCTGGATGACAACGAGTGGCACTCAGTGCGGGTGGCCCGGCGCGGGCGCAGCCTCCAGCTCGCCGTTGACAACGTCACCGTCGAAGGTGACACCGTGGGGACGGGGCGGGGGGACCTTTGCCTGGGCTCTGGGGGTCACCGGGCGGCTCAGGTCCATGGGAACATGGTCAGTGGGGCTGCAGGTCTGTGGGACAGGGATGAAGGTCCATGGGACGGGGATGAAGGCCTATGGGAACATGGATGAAGGTCCATGGGACAGGGATGAAGGTCCATGGAACAGGGATGAAGGTCCATGGGACGGGGATGAAGGTCCATGGGGGATCAGGGATGAAGGTCCATGGGACGGGGATGAAGGTGCATGGGAACATAGTTAAAGGTCCATGGGAACATGGATGAAGGCCCATGGGACAGGGATGAAGGTCCATGGGAACATGGATGAAGGCCCATGGGAACAGGGATGAAGGTCCTTGGGACAGGGATGAAGGTCCTTGAGGACAGGGATGAAGGTCCTTGGGACAGGGATGAAGGTCCATGGGTTCAGAGATGAAGGTCCATGGGACAGGGATGAAGGTCCATGGGAACATGGATGAAGGTCCTTGGGGACACGGGTGCATGGGGACAAGGTGACCAGCCCTGTGAGGACACTGCACACTGCCTGGAGGTCCATGAGACCCACGGCCCATGGCGCGGTGGCACACGCCAGCCCTCGGGCTCCCGGTGCCACCCCCGTGCCCCCCACGTCCCCCAGGACAGCTGTCGGGCTCGCAGGCCGTGGTCCCATCCAACTTCCTGGGCCACCTGAGCGGGCTGGTGTTCAACGGGCTGCCCTACCTGGACCTGTGCCGCGACGGCGACATCAGCTCCTGCGAGCTCAACGCCCGCTTCGGCCGCCGCGCCATCGTGGCCGACCCGGTGGCCTTCGGGGGCCGCGGCTCCTACGTGGCGCTGGCCACGCTCCAGGCCTTCGCCTCCTTCCACCTCTTCTTCCAGTTCAAGACCACGGCGCCCGACGGCCTCATCCTCTTCAACGGCGGCAGCGGCTCCGACTTCCTGGTCGTTGAGCTGGTCAAGGGGTGAGGGGGACACCGGGGGGACGTCCTGGGGACCTCAGAGATCTTGGGGACACCAAACCCCTGCTGGGGAGCTCAGGGCTCTTCACAGATCTTGGGGACGCCTGTGGGGTCCTTGGGGATCTCATGGAGCACCTGGGGAGCTCAGAGACCACCTGGGACATGTTGGGGGTCCCGGGGACTTTAGGGACATCCTGGGGACTTTGGGGACCTCCAGGGGATGTCAGAGACCATCTGGGACATGTGGGAGGTCCTGGGGACCTCCTGGGTGCCCTGGGATCACCAGGGGGGCCCTGGGGACCCCGTAACCCCCCTGGGGACCTTCTGAACCTTTTCCGACCTTGGGACCCCCTCAGGGACCCCCCCCACCCCATGGTGCCCACCCAGCCTTAGGCTCCACCCCTATGGCTCAAGCTCCTCCTCCTGGCTCAGGCCACGCCCATAACGACCACACCCAACTGTGGCCACACCTCCACCATTGGCCACACCCCCGGCCCAGTTACATTCCCTGTATTTGGGGGGTGGGGTCCCTTTTTCCCTTTCCCAGGTGAGCCCCCGCCCTCAGGTGAGTCCCCCTCCTCTCCCGAGGCCACGCCCCACGAGGCCACGCCCCCTTTCCAGGTACATCCACTACGTGTTCGACCTGGGCGAGGGCCCCTCGCTCATGAAGGGCAACTCGGAGCAGCCGCTGCACGACGGGCGCTGGCACGAGGTGGCCGTGGCACGGGAAGGGGGGGCCCTGCACGGGCTGCGCGTGGACGGGAGACCCGTGACCCAGCACGGGCAGGGCGCCCGCGGGCTGCAGCTCAAGGGTGAGACCCGGGGCACACCTGGGACACACCTGGGGACAGCTGGGGCACACCTGGGATCACCTGGGACACACCTGGGATACACCTGGGATACACCTGGGACACACCTGGGACACACCTGGGATCACCTGGGATCACCTGGGACACACCTGGGATACACCTGGGACACACCTGGGACACACCTGGGATACACCTGGGATACACCTGGGACACACCTGGGATACACCTGGGATACACCTGGGATCACCTGGGTACACACCTGGGATACCCCTGGGATACACCTGGGATACACCTGGGACACACCTGGGACACACCTGGGATCACCTGGGACACACCTGGGATACACCTGGGATACACCTGGGATACACCTGGGATACACCTGGGATCACCTGGGACACACCTGGGATACACCTGGGATACACCTGGGATACACCTGGGATCACCTGGGGACACACCTGGGTGACACCTGGGGGAGGGCACAGGTGTGGGGATGGTCCCGGGGTGGATGGGAGGGGTCACCCCAGTGGGGTCCCACGGGGGTGTGTCCCCTCACCCCTTGAGTGACCCCCCCAGTGTCCCCCAGGTGTCCCCTGGGTGCACCCGGACATCGAGGGTGGGGAACAATGGGACATTGGGGGGAGCCTCCCCCATGGGCGATCCCCCCCAGTTCGGGGGGCTCATCCCGAAGCTGTTATGGGGTGCGGACAGAGCGGTCGGTGCCCCCCAGGTGACCCCCCACCCCCCGTGCCCCCCCCAGGTGAGCTGTACGTCGGGGGGGTCAGCCCGGGGCTCCTGGGCCGCCTCCCGCGGCTCGTGGCCTCCCGGGGGGGCTTCCGGGGCTGCTTGGCCTCGCTGGACCTGAACGGGCGCCTGCCCGACCTGCTGGGGGACGCCCTGAGACGCGTGGGGGACGTGCGGAGGGGCTGCGACGGTGAGAAACGGGGGGGCCCGGGGGGGGCACGGGGGTCTGGGGGCTGCAGAATGTGGGGGATGTGCAGGGGGGGCTGGGACTGTGAGAATTGGGGGGCACTGAGGGGGCTGAGGGGGCACAGGGGTCTGGGGGTACAGGGATATGGGGGGGGAGGGGGCACAGGGGTCCGGGTGTGTCTGGGGCTTTTTTCGGGGTGTCTGTGAGTTTTCCAAAGGGTTAATGGGGTGCACGGGTGGGCAGGGGGGGCACAGGGGGGGCACAAGGATGTATTTGGGGGTACCCAGCCCCCGGTGGAGAGAACACAAAGGTGGGGGGGGGGGAGAGGAGGGGATTTAGGGCCACAAAACCCCACGGAGAGACCCCCCGTGGCCGGGGCCGGGTTTGGGGGAGCCTCGGGGGGGTCCCCACGAGCCCGGTGCCCCCCAGGCCCCAGCACGACGTGCGCCGAGGACTCGTGTGCCCACGGGGGCGTTTGCCTGCAGCAGTGGGACGGCTTCACCTGCGACTGCAGCATGACGGCCTTCGGGGGGGCCGGCTGTGCCGAGCGTGAGTGGGGGGCCAGGGGGGCTTGGGGGGCCAGGGTGGGTTGGGGGGCTCAGGAAGGCTCAGGGGGGCAGCTGTGTCCAGTTTGAGTGGGGGGCATGAGGGGATTTGGGGGCACAGAGGGGATTTGGGGGGGTCAGGGGCCTTAGACGAGCGGCTGTGCCCAGTTTGAGTGGGGGGCTCAGGTGGATTTGTGGGGGCTCCGGCGGATTTGGGGGGGCTCAGAGGGGATTCGGTGGGCTCAGAGGAGTGGCCGTGCCCAGTGTGAGTGGGGGGCACAAGGGGATTTGGGGGCTCAGGGGGATTTGGGGGCACAGAAGGGATTTGGGGGGCACAGAGGGGTGGCCATGCCCAGTTTGAGTGGGGGGTTCAGGCAGATTTGGGGGGCACAGAGGGGCACGGGTGGCTCAGGGGGACACGAGGGGACACACAAGGGGCTCAGGGGCCCCAGGGTGGGGGACACCCCACACCGGGGGGAGCCCAGAACCCCCAGGAGCGAGCAGAGGGGGCAGGTGGCCCTTGTCCCTCGGAGGGGACCCGCGTGTCACTCGCTCTGGGGGGGTGTGTGTGGCTGTGTGACCCCCCCCCCCCCCACGGGGGACAAGTGTCCCTGGCTGAGGTGGCTCCGTCCCTTCCCGTGTGCCCCCGTGGCCCTTAAGGAGGGCAGGTGGCAGCGTGGGTGTCACCCGTGCCACCTGTGCCACCTGTGCCACTCATGTCACCCGTGTCACCTGTGCCACTCATGTCACCCGTGTCACCTGTGCCTCTCATGTCACCTGTGCCTGGCACGAGGGTTGCGTGTCCCCCCAGGGCTCCCGCACGAGGGACACGAGGGACACGAGGGACACGAGGGACACGAGGGACATGTGTCCCTGACCCGGCGTGGCTCTGTCCCCTGCCCGAGGGCTCCGTGTCCCCACGGCCCCTAACGAGGGGCAGGTGGCAGCACGTGGGACACCTGTGTCCCTCACGGGGGGGCCCTGTCCCCCCCTGTCCCCCCCGTGTCCCCCGCTGTCCCCCTCCCCCTCCAGGTGAGTCCCAGGCAGCGCCGGCCCCCGCCCCACACCTGACCGGGGACACGGGGGGTGGGGTCGGGGCCGCTCCGTGGGGCAGGACGTGGCTCACGGTGTCCCCGTGGGGCAGGACAGGCTGTGGGGACACCGCAGCGGGGGTGGCACTGCCGAGGGGCCGGGCCCCGCCGTGGGGCACGGGGACAGCTCCGTGTGGGGCTCTGTGGGTCACGGGGGGGCTCTGTGGGGGCTCCACGGATCCCCGCGGGGCGGCCCTGACCCCCGGTTTTCCCCCATTGTCCCCGTGGGGTCCCCGCGGGTGGCCGTGGCTCCGGGGACACCTCCGTGGCTCGCCGTGGGGCGGCCCTGGGGCTGCCGCGACCCTCCCGGGGGCTCTGTGGGGCTCCCCCTCCCCCCGCCGGGGGGTCCGTGGGTTCCCCCTCGTGGGTCGCGCGTGGCCCCTCCCCCCCGGCCCCTCCCCCCGCCCCTCCCCCGCCCCCGCCCCTCCCGCTGCAGCAGCCGCCGCCGCCGCCGCCGCCCCACGGCCGCCCGCGCCCACCGCCCCACGGCCCCGCCGCCCCACGGCCCCGCCGGCCCCACGGCCCCGCCGGCCCCACCGACCCTCCGGCCCCACCGCGCCGCCGCCGCCGCCCAGGCCAGAGCTCCCCGGCACAGCCCCCGCTTCATCCCCGCCGCCATCCTCATCCTCATCCCCATCCTCATCCCCATCCTCATCCTCAGCCTCCCGCAGCCCCCGGCCCCCGCCCCACACCGCCCATCCCCCCCCCCCCCACCGCCCCACATCGCCCCCCTCCCCCCCCCCGCTCCATCTCCCCCCTCCCGCATCCCCCTCCTCCCCCCTTCCCGGCCCCACATCGCCCCCCCCCCCATTCCCCAGCCCACCCGCATCGCTTCTGCCCCACATCCCGCACCCCCATCCCCCCCCGGCCCCCCCTCCTCGCTCCCACCCCACATCCCGCACCACCCACCCCCCCCCCATTTCCCAGCCCCACATCCCCTCCCCGAGCCCCCCCCCCCGGACCATGCTCGACCCCCTCTGAGCGCCCCCCGCGCCCCCCCCGCCCTGGCCCCCCCCGCCCCGGGGCCCCCCCGCGCCCCCCCCCCGCATGCGCTGAGCCCCGGGGGGGGGATCCAGACCCCCCGCGGGGGGGGCGCTCGGGACCCCCCGGCCCCGCAGCCCAGGGGGGGTCGGGACCCCCGGGGCCCTTTGGGGGCGCCGCCGCTTTTTTAGGGGGGGAGCCGCCCCCCCCCCAGCCCCATTTTGGGGACATTTGGGCCCCCCCAGCCCTGATCGAGGGGGAGATTCGGGCGATTCCCCCCCCCCCCCCCAGCCCCATTTTGGGGGATTTGGGCGCCCCCCCGGCCTCATTTCAGGGGATTCAGCTCCCCCCAGCCCCTCTTGGGGTGATTGGAACCCCCCGGTTCTATTTTAGGGGATTTGCCGCCCCCAGCCCCACCGAAGGGGGGAATTGGCCCCCCCGGCCCGATTTCGGGGGGGGTTGGGGTTTCTCAGGGCCTCCCCCAGCCCCATTTTTGGGGTGAGCCAGGGCCCCTCCCCAGCCCCGTGGGTGGATTCTGGGGGGGGGGGATTCGGAGACCCCCCCCCAGCCCTTGTGGGGTGACCCAGGGCCCAGGTTCGGGGGGATTTAGGGTTTCCCCAACTTCACGTTGGGTTGAGCTGGGACTGCCCCCCCCCTCCCCATTTTTGAGCTGATTTGAAGCCCCCCCCATCCCAATTTTGGGCTCAGGATCCTCCCCCAGCCCCATTTCGGGGTTCAGCACCCCCCTAGACCCTCTTTTGGGGCACAACCCCCCCCTCAAACCCCATTTTAGGGGTCAAGAACCCCCCGGGGCCTCATTTTGGGGCACAACCCCTCCTCTCACCACCTCCCCCCCATTTTGGGGCTCAGTCCTTCCCAGACCCCCCCTTTTGGGGCTTTCCCTCTCCCTTCCCCCCCATTTTGGGGTCTCACCTTCCTCCCTCCCCCCTTTTGGGGACGCCCCCCTCCCTTCACCCCTCATTTGGGAACCACCCCCTTCATTTGGGGGCTCCCCCCCCCTTATCTGAGGACTCCCCCATCCTCTTTTCCATCCATTTTGGGGGTCCCCTCTCCCTCCCCACCTTCACCTCCAATTTGGGGGCTCCCCCCTCTCCTTCCACCCCCCCCTGATTTGGGGGCTCCCCCCTCTTTGTTCACCCCCCCGATTTGGGGGCTCCCCCCTCTCCTTCCCCTCCCCAAATCCGGGGGCTGCCCCATCTCTCCCCCCTCCCTCCATCTCCATCCGGGGGCTCCTCCCCCCATTTGGGGTCCCCCTCGCCGGGGTCCCCCCGGCGCTGCCGGATGGGGGGGGGGCCGCTGAGGGGCCGATGGGGGGCCGGGGGGGCCCCGGGGCGCTGGGGGTGCTGGCGCTGGGGGTGCTGGGGGTGCTGGGGGTGCTGGTGCCCCCCGCCCGCCCCGCCCGCGTCTCCTCCAGCCTCTCGACCACCCACCACGTGCACCACTTCCACGGGCGGCACGGCACGGCGCCCATCGCCATCAACCGCGCGCCCTTCCTCACCCGCGGGCACCACGGTGAGCCCTCATCATCCTCATCCTCATCCTCACCTTCCTCACCATCCTCATCCTCATCCTCATCCTCACCTTCTTCATCATCCTCATCCTCATCCTGCCCACTGCCGTCAACTGCACGCCCTTCCTCACCCGCGGGCACCATGGTGAGCCCTCATCATCCTCATCCTCATCCTCACCTTCCTCATCATCCTCATCCTCATCCTCATCCTCACCTTCCTCATCATCCTCATCCTCATCCTCACCTTCTTCATCATCCTCATCCTCATCCTCATCCTGCCCACTGCCGTCAACTGCATGCCCTTCCTCACCTGCGGGCACCACGGTGAGCCCTCATCATCCTCATCCTCATCCTCACCTTCCTCATCATCCTCATCCTCATCCTCACCTTCTTCATCATCCTCATCCTCATCCTCATCCTCACCTTCCTCATCATACTCATCCTCATCCTCATCCTGCCCACTGCCATCAACTGCATGCCCTTCCTCACCTGCAGGCACCACAGTGAGCCCTCATCATCCTCATCCTCAACCTCGCCTTCCTCATCATCCTCATCCTCAACCTCACCTTCCTCATCATCCTCATCCTCATCCTCATCCTCATCCTGCCCACTGCCCTCAACTGCATGCCCTTCCTCACCCATGGGCACCACAGTTAGCCCTCATCATCCTCATCCTCATTCTCATCATCCTCATCCTCACCTTCCTCATCCTCCTCATCCTCATCCTGCCCACTGCCATCAACCGCGCGCCCTTCCTCACCCCACGGGCACCACGGTGAGCCCTCATCATCCTCATCCTCATCATCATCATCCTCACCTTCCCCATCCTCCTCATCCTCCCCATCGCCATCAACCTCACGCCCTTCCTCACCTGCGGGCACCACAGTGAGCCTTCCTCATCCTCTTCATCATCATCCTCATCCTCACCTTGCTCATCATCATCCTCCTCATCATCCTCATCATCACCCTCATCCTCATCCTCCTCATCCTCCCCATCAACTGCGTGCCCTTCCTCACCCACGGGCACCACAGTGAGCCCTCATCAACGTCCTCATCATCCTCTCCTTCCTCATCATCCTCACCTTCCTCATCATCCTCATCCTCACCATCCTCATCCTCCTCATCTCCATCCTTTCCATCCTCCCCATCACCATCGACCACGTGCGCCATGGTGAGCCTTCATCATCACCCACACCATTCTCATCCTCCTCATCCTCCTCATCTTTATCCTCATCCCACTCATCATCACCTTCCTCATCCTCATCCTCCCCATTGCCATCACCTGCACACCCTTCCTCACCAATGGGCGCCACGATGAGCCTTCATCACCCTCACCATCATCACCTTCATCCTCCTCCTCCTCCCCATGGCCATCCACCAGCCCTTCCTCACCCACAGCCAGCTCAGTGAGCCTTCATCACCCTCCTCATCAACCTTCCCTCTCCTCCTCCTCACAGAGACCCCAAAACCCTCATCATCATCATCATCATCATCCTCTTCCTCAGGCTCAGGCTCCTTCAACCTCCTCTTCACAATGACAGGGACACAGATGGCCTTCCTCCCCCTCTTCCTCCTCCTTCTCCTTCACTTCCTCCTCCCCCTCCTCCTCCTCACTGCCTTGGGAACCTGGGACAGCCTTCATCCTCCCCCTCTTCCTCTTCCTCCTCCTCCTCCCGCTCACACACACCCAACCCCCTCCTCCTCCTCCTCCCAGGAACTCCAGCCAGCCTTCCTCCTCCTTCTCCTCCTTCTCCTCTTCCTCCTTCTTCTCACCCACCTCCTCCTCCCCAGCTGCTCGCGGGTACTTCAGCCTGGCCTTCCTCCCCCTCCTCCTCCTCCTCCTCCTCCCCTGTCACCTCCTCTTCCTCCTTCTCCTCCTCCTCACTGCCTTGGGAGCCTGGAACAACCTTCCTCCCCATCTTCCTCTTCCTCCTCTGCCTCCTCCTCCTCCTCCTCCTTCTCACCTTCCTCCCCTCCCTCCTCCTCCTCCTCCTCCCCGCACACTGGGGCCGGGCGGGGTTTGGGGGGGCCCGTGTGGGGTCCACGCTGCGTCCGCGTCCCTGCACAGGCGTGTGCTTGGCTGCTTTGGGCTGGTTTTGGGGTGCTCTGCGATGGTTTTGGGTGTATTTGGGTTTTTTTGGGGTGTTTTGGGATGGTTTGGGGTTTTTTGGGTGTTTTTGGCTGTTCTGGGTGCCTCTCGGGTGTGTTTGCAGGTTTGTGCACCCTGAGCCCTCGTGCAAGGCCATGGAGGGGGGAGGACAAGAGGGACCCCCAAACGCCAGGGGGTCCTGATGGTCCCACAGCCCCTCCCCCAAATTCAGAGGTGCCCCCCCAGGTCTCGGAGCTCTCCCCGTTCCTCGGGGTCCCCCACGGATGCCATGGACCCCCCCCAAGTTCAGGGGTCCCCATGAACGCTGGGGTTCCCCCACCCCCAGATTCCGGCTCACCCCCAAACTCGGGGGTCCCTCCTGGGCCCCCCCACGTGCCCAAATTCCAGGGGGTCCCCCTGCACTAAGGGTCTCCCCCAAACCCTGGGACCCCCAAATTCAGTGCTACCCCCTCCCCGCAAACCCCTGAGCTCCCCCCAGATCTGGCTCCCCCCAACCCCCCTCCGCTTGCCCCCCTGACCCCCCGTTTTTCTCTCCCCCCCCCAGCGGGCACCACTTACATTTTCGGCAAGGGGGGGGCCCTGATCACCTACACGTGGCCCCCCAATGACCGGCCCAGCACCCGCGCTGACCGCCTGGCCCTGGGCTTCAGCACCCGGCAGCGCGACGCGGTGCTGCTGCGCGTGGAGAGCGCGGCCGGGCTCGGAGACTTCCTGCAGCTCCACATTGTAAGGGAGGGGGCAAAAAAATTGGGGTACGGGGGTGCTGGGGGGGGCAGGGGGTGCAGGGGATCTTCAGGAGATCTCCGGGGGTTCCTGGATTTGGCGATTTCCTGCAGCTCTGCATCATAGATTAAGGGTTGGGGGGGTTCATGGGGGTCCTGGGGAGGCCAGGGGGATTTGGGGGTGCTGGGGACTCCTGGTCAAGGCCTGGTTTGGTGACGTCCCGCAGCTCCACAGCAGAAGAGGGGACAAAATTGGGGTGCAGGGGGTTTAATGGGGGTCCTGGGGGGCTCCAGGGCTTCCTGCTAAGGGCTGGATTTGGTGGCATCCTGAAGCTCTGCAGGAGGGGAAAAAATTGCGGTCCAGGGAGGGTTTGGGGGTACGGGGGGGGCTCTGTGCCTTCCCGTTAACAGCCAGATTTGGTGATTTCCTGCGTCGTGAGAGGAGCCAAAATTGGGGGGCAGGGGGGGCTGGGGGCCATTACCTGGGGGAAGGGGGCTGTCCGTCCGTGGGACAGGTACCCACCGGTGCCCCCCGTGCCCACCCTGCAGGTGCAGGGGGCCGTGGGGGTCCTGTTCAACGTGGGCACCGAGGATATCGCGCTGGAGGAGCGGGGGGCGGCCGTCAGCGATGGGCGCTTCCACGTCGTCCGCTTCACGCGCAGCGGCGGCAACGCCACGCTCCAGGTGGACGGCGGCCCCCTGCACGAGCGCTACCCGCCAGGTACCCCCCGCCACGCCCCGGGCACCCCAGGGCCCCTAGAGACACCCCCAGGTATGGCCCAGGTGTTCCCCAGGGTTCCTACAGACCCTACAGGTGTTCCCCAGGTACCCCCAGGGCTCTTACAGACCCCCCAGGTACCCCCAGATACCATTCAGGGCTCCCACAGCCACCCAAGGGACACCCCAGGTGTTTGGGGACACCCCTATGGCACCTTGAGACACCACAGGGGTACCCCTGGGACACCCCAGGGCACCTCAGGGTGCTCAGGGACACCCTGGGACACCTCTATGGCACCTATGGGGACCCCAGGGCACCCCTGGAGCACCCAGAGCCTCCCCAAGCCCCCCATGGCACCTTCGGACACCCCAGGGTCACCCCAGGTGCTTGGGGACACCTCAGAGCCCCCCCCTAACGAGGGCACTAATGAGGCAGCGCTAACGAGGGGTCCCACGGCCACCCCCCACCCCTCCCCCGCTAATGCCCCCCTAAAGGCCACATAAACCCCCCCGAGGGCCAACCCCACCCCCCCCATCCCCGGTGACACCATGGCCAGGGCTGGGGACATCAGCAGGGGCGTCATGGCTGTGGGGACACTGATGGTCACACCGTGGTCACGGCGTGGTGGCACCAGTGGTGACATGATGGTTGTGCCACCGTCCCACCATGGTGGCACTGGTGGTGACGGATGGTGACACTGATGGTGACACTGTGGCGATGCCGATGGTGACACCCATGGGCTCACACCCCGATGGCGCTGACAGTGACGCCACCGTCCCACCATGGTGACATTGATGGTGACACCGTGATCCCATCATGGTTGACACTGATGGTGACACCGATGGCGCCACGAGTGATGAGGTCACGGTCCCACCATGGTGACATTGATGGTGACAGCAATGGCCAGACCACAGTCCCACCATGGTGACATTGATGGTGACACCAAGAGTGCCACTAATGATGACACCATGCTCCCATCTTGGTGACACTAATGATGCCACAAATGATGAGGCCACAGTCCCACCATGGTGATGCTGATGGGGACACCAATGGCAAGGCCACGATCCCACAACAGTGACACCAACGGTGCCACTGAGACCACGGTCCCATCTTGGTGACACCAACGATGCCATTGAGACCACGGTCCCATCTTGGTGACACCAACAACGCCACTGAGACCACGGTCCCATCTTGGTGACACCAACGGTGCCACTGAGACCACGGTCCCATCTTGGTGACACTGATGATGCCACTGAGACCACAGTCCCATCTTGGTGACACCAACGATGCCATTGAGACCACGGTCCCATCTTGGTGACACTGATGATGCCACTGAGACCACGGTCCCACCACAGCGCCGCCGACGGTGACACCGCCGTGACGCCACCGCCGATGCCCCCCCCCCCCCCGGTGCCAGTCCCTGGCGGTGTCCCCGTGCCCTGCCCCGTGTCCCCGTAACGCTCTTCTCCTCCCTCCGAAGGCAGCGGGGACAGCGAGCGGCTGGCGCTGGCGCGGCAGCGCATCCCCTTCCGCCTGGGGCGGGTGGTCGATGAGTGGCTGCTTGACAAAGGTAACGGCAGCGAGCGCCCCCCACACCTGGGCACCCCCCACACCTGGGCACCCCCCACACCTGGGCACTCCCCACACCTGGGCACCCCGCTGCGGCCAGGACCCAGAGATTTTGGGGTCCCAGGTGTCTGGAACCCACTGATTTGGGGAGTGTCTGGGACCCCCAGCACCTGGAGGCTCCCACACCTGGGCACCACCACACCTGGGCACCCCGGAATGTGGGGACTCAGGTGTGCAGGACCCACCTGTTTGGGGTCCCAGGTGTTCGGGGATCCCGGCATTTGGGACCCCGATATTTGGGGGTTGCAGCACCTGGGCCCCACAGGTGTCCAGCAGCCACGTCCCAGAGGACCCTGTTGTCCAGGGACCCCCAGGTGTCCGGGGGAGGGAGCCCAGGTATTGGGGGAGGGGCCAGCCCCTGCCCCGCCCCCTCATTACCTGGTTAAAGGGATGCTAACGCACCTAACGGCCCCCCTAAACCGCGCTGAGCCCAGAGCCCCCCTAAAGCCGCATAAACCCGCTAAACCCCCTAACCCGCACCTGCCCAGCGACTGCCCGGGGCCGGGGCTGCGCCAGGTGTGCACAGGACAGGTGTGCACCAGGTGTGCACCATGGCTGGGGCGTGCGCCAGGTGTGCACAGGACAGGTGTGCACCAGGTGTGTGCAGGACAGGTGTGCACCGTGGCTGGGGTGTGCACCAGGTGTGCGCAGGACAGGTGTGCACCATGGCTGGGGCGTGCGCCAAGTGTGCGCAGGACAGGTGTGCACCAGGTGTGTGCAGGACAGGTGTGTACCAGGTTGGGGCATGCACCAGGTGTGTGCCTTGGCACCGGGTGTGCACAATTCAGGTGTGCATGAGGACAGGTGTGCACCAGGGCAGGTGTGCAGCAGGTGTCCACGAGGACAGGTGTGCACCAGGTGTGCAGCAGGGCCAGGTGTGCGTGAGGAAGGCGCACAGGTGTGTCTGCCCTGCAGGTGTGCACAGGAGCCGCCCCAGCCTCGCACGCCCCTCGCACGCCCCGGCCCCGCCCAGGCACGGCCCCTGCCCCTCCCTCCCGCCCCAAATGACCCAAAATTGGCCGAATTGAGCCCGAGCGGAGCCGGGGGCCGGGGGGGGCGTTGGGGTCCCTTTAACTGCCCGGGGGGGAGGGGGGTGGGGGTGCGAGGGGTGTGGGGAGAGGGGGGCAGGGCTGCTCCTCTTGCGAGGCACACCCAGGTGTGCCCCAGGTGTGCGGGTGAGGGTGGGGAACGGTGGGAGTGGGCGTGGCAGGGTGAGGCAGGTGGGGCAGTGTGGGGCGTGCCAGGTGTGCCAGGTGTGGGGATAAGGCCGTGCCAGGTGTGCCAGGTGTGCAGCTGCCTTGTCATCCATGGGACTGTGTCAGGGTGACAGTGTCAGGATGAGCCAGGTGAACCAGTGCCAGGTGTGCCAGGTGTGCCAGGTGTGCGAGCCCCCCCCTCCATCCCTGGGGGATGTGTGAGTGACAGTGACAGTGTCAGGGTGAAGGTGTTGAGGTCGCAGTGTCGGTGACATCAAGGTAGCACAGGTGAGCCAGGTGTGCCAGTACCAGGTGTGCCAGGCCCCTCCATCATCCCCCCAGCTGCCCCTCTCCACCAGCCGGGGGGATGTGTAGGGATGAGGTGACAATGTCAGGGCAGTACAGGTGACACAGGTGAGCTGGTACCAGGTGTGTCAGCCCCCCCTCTCCCCCCCAGGCTCTCCACCAGCCGGGGGGGATGTGTAGGGATGAGGTGACAATGAGGTGACAATGTCGGGGTAGCACAGGTGGCACAGGTGAGCCGGTACCAGGTGTGCCAGGTGTGCGAGCCCCCCCTCTCCCCCCCAGGCCGGCAGCTGACCATCTTCAACAGCCAGGCGCGCGTGCGGGTGGGGGGCCGGGACCGCGGCCGCCCCTTCCAGGGGCAGCTCTCGGGGCTCTACTACAACGGGCTGAAGCTGCTGGCGCTGGCGGCCGAGGGACACCCCCGTGTGCGGCTCGAGGGGGACCTGCGGCTCGTGGGGGACCCCCCCCCGCCCCCCGCGCCCCCCGGCGCTACCCCCGCGCCCCCCGACATGGCCACCACCATCATGGAAACCACCACCACCATGGCCACGACCACCACCCGCCGCGGGCGCTCGCCCACCCTGCGCGACACCGTCGCCCAGGTAAAGCGGGGAGGGAGGGGAAAGGGGGTCTGGGGGGGTAAATATGGTGGGGGGGGGGTTGGGGGAGAGGGGGCACTGGGATGGTAAATGGGGAGTGGGGAATTGTGGGGGGGGGGGGGCTACGGATTGAGGGTGGGTCCTCCCAAGGACAGGGGATGGGGGAGGGGGGTATGCAGGGAATTTGGGGGAGGATGGGGGGGTTCCAAGGGCCGCGTATAGGGGGAGGGGGCTCTGTGGGAGGGGCAGGTATGGGGAGACCCCAGAAAGGGGCTGGAGGGGCCGTCCCGAACACCTGGGTGCGCTCAGGTGACCCCTGACACCCCTCCCCGGGCCCTGGGGGGAGGTGGGGAAAGTTTGGGGGTCCCCAGGCCCATGCTGACCCCCCCGGTGTCCCCCCAGAACACGGACGATCTGCTGGTGGCCTCGGCCGAGTGTCCGAGCGATGACGAGGACCTGGAGGAGTGTGAGCCGGGCACAGGTGGGTGCTGCTCCAGGGCCCCGGGCACGCGTGTGTGACACGGCCTCGCACACGCGTGTGACACGGCCGCAGAGCCCGGGGCTCTCCCCCACCCCCCCCCAGCGGGGGTGAGACCCCCGCACAGGTGTGGGGGTCTGCACACGCACAGGTGTGGTGGGGCGGGGGTGTTGCACACGCGTGTGAGCAGGGAACATGCCAGGCTGCTCACGGCAGGGGGACACGCGGGTACGGGAGCTGCTCACACACCTGGACAGGTGCGCACACACACCTGGACAGGTTCACACACAGACACACACACACACACACCTGGACAGGTGTGCTCGCACAGACACACACACACGTGGACAGGTGTGCACACACAGATACACACACACCTGGATAGGTGTGCTCGCACAGACACACACACACACCTGGATAGGTGTGCTCGCACAGACACACACACACGTGGACAGGTGTGCACACACAGATACACACACACCTGGACAGGTGTGCTCGCACAGACACACACACACACACCTGGACAGGTGTGCTCGCACAGACACACACACACGTGGACAGGTGTGCACACACAGACACACACACACCTGGACAGGTGTGCACACACAGACACACACATACCTGGAAGGGTGTGCACACATAGACACACACACACACCTGGACAGGTGTGCACACACAGACACACACACACACACACCTGGACAGGTGTGCTTGCACAGACACACACACACACATGGACAGGTGTGCACACACAGACACACACACACACACACACCTGGACAGGTGTGCTTGCACAGACACACACACACACACCTGGACAGGTGTGCTCACACAGACACACACACACACACCTACCTGGACAGGTGTGCTTGCACAGACACACACACACACCTGGACAGGTGTGCACACACAGATACACACACACCTGGACAGGTGTGCACACACAGACACACACACACACACCTACCTGGACAGGTGTGCTTGCACAGACACACACACACACCTGGACAGGTGTGCACACACAGATACACACACACCTGGACAGGTGTGCTCACACAGACACACACACACACACACCTGGACAGGTGTGCTCACACAGACACACACACACACACACACACCTGGACAGGTGTGCTTGCACAGACACACACACATGTGGACAGGTGTGCACACACAGACACACACACACACACCTGGACAGGTGTGCACACACAGACACACACACACCTGGACAGGTGTGCACACATAGACACACACACACACACACCTGGACAGGTGTGCTCGCACAGACACGCACACACATGGACAGGTGTGCACACACAGACACACACACACCTGGACAGGTGTGCTTGCACAGACACACACACACACACCTGGACAGGTGTGCACACATAGACACACACACACACACACACCTGGACAGGTGTGCACACATAGACACACACACACACACACACCTGGACAGGTGTGCACACACAGATACACACACACACCTGAACTGTTCACACACACACCTGTATAGGTGTGCACATACACACACTGACACACCTGCACAGACACACACCCACCTGTACTGTTCACACACACCTGCACAGGTGCGCACATCTGTACTGTGCACACCCAACACCTGGACAGGAGCTGCTCACACACACACAGGCACAGGTGTGCACACACACCTGAACTCACACTCTCACACCTGCCCCACAAACGCAGCCCCCCCGCACACCAAGGTGCCCCCCTTGGCACGCCCATGTGTCCCCCTTGCACACGCATTCCCACCTGTGGCCCCGCCCCTCACCTGCACAGGTGTTCCCGCCCATTCCGAGCACACACCTGAGCCCGGGGGCCATGCAAGCCCCGCCCTCATCCCCCCGCTTCCCTGACGGACAGACACTCGGACATTCGGACACTTGGACACCCGGACGGACAGGGAGGACCCCCTGGGGTCTGGGGTCATCCCGTGTGACACTGTCACACCTGCGCTGCCACCAGGACCTCAGCAAGGACCCTCCCCCATCCCCAGTGTCACACGGTGACACCCCCTGGACACCCCGGGTGTCACCCGGACACCGGAGACCCCCTGGACACCTGGGGCCTCACCTGGCACCACAGGTGTCACCTGGACACCCAGGTGTGTCCCTCCCTGGCACCCACAGGTGTCCCCCCGGACATCTGCGTGCCCCCCGGACACCTGGGTGTCCCCCACAGGTGTCCCCAGGTCACTCTGGTCCCCCAAGACCCCACTTGTGGGGGAAGGGCAGCAGCGGTCAGGGGAAGGGGGGAGGAACGGGGGACAGACGGACGGACGGTGGACGGACAGTGGATGGACAGTGGATGGACAATGGACTCTGGATGAACGATGGACAGTGGTCTGTGGATGGAGGGATGGAGGGACAGACGGATGGATGGATGGATGATGGATGGATGGATGATGGATGGATGGATGAGTTTGAGGCTGGCCAGATCCAGGGATGGACGGATGGACACACAGATCGATTTTGGTTTGGACGGACGGACACATGGATGGGTGGATCCATGGAGAACTGGACAGGTGGATGGACAGATGGGAACACGGATAGGTGGATGGACACAAGGATGGATGGATGGATGGATGGATGGACGGATGGACAGATGGATTTAAGGCTGGCAGGATGGACACAGGGATGGCCAGCTGTAGGTCAGGGCAGAGGGACAGATGGACAGACAGATGGATCAGTGAACACATGGATTCAAGAATGGATGGAACCATAGACAGATGGACACATGGATCAGGATTGGATGGACTCAGCTGGGTTTAGGGATGGCTGGATGGACTCAAGGATAGATGGATGGATGGACAGATGGATGGATGGATGGACGGATGGATGGACAGATGGATGGACGGATGGATGGATGGATGATGGATGGATGGATGATGGATGGATGGATGGATGGATGATGGATGGACGGATGGATGGATGGATGATGGATGGACAGATGGATGGATGGATGATGGATGATGGATGGATGATGGATGATGGATGGATGATGGATGGATGGATGGACAGATGGATGGACGGATGGATGGATGGATGATGGATGGATGGATGATGGATGATGGATGGACGGATGGATGGATGGATGATGGATGGATGGATGGACAGTTGGATGGACAGATGGATGATGGATGGATAATGGATGGATGGATGGACAGATGGATTCAAGGATCCATGGATGGATTTAGGGATGGACAGATTATGGATGATGGATGGATAGACAGATGGATGGATGGACGAATGGATCCAAGGCTGATGGCCAATGGCCGGTGGCTGATGGCCGGGGGCCGGTGGCCAGTGGTGGCCGGCGGTGGCCGGGGCCGGCCGGGGCCGGGCGCTGGCGCCGCAGGGGTGGCCGCGGCACCTTCTCACCGAGTGTCTCTTCTCTTCTTTTCTTTTTGTTCTTTTTTTCTCTTTTTTCTCTTTCTCTCGTTTTTTGTGTGCTTTCCCTTCCTTCCTGCAATTTCTTTTTCCTCCACGCTAAAATCACCCGGCCCCATCCCGCGATGTAAGTTGACGGCAGCGCCGCGGTTTGCTCTTAAAAACAAAAAACCGAGAAAAAAAAAAAAAAAAAGTAGCGGAATTAGCTAAAAATGCAGAAAAAAAAAATAACCTAGAGCGGAGCTGGCGCGGAGGCGGCCGGAGGCGGCGGGGGGGGGGTCGGGGGGCGCAGCGGGGCGCGGCGGCGGGGGCTGACGGGGGTCTCCCCGTCCCCTTTCTGTCTCCGCAGGCGGGGAGCTGGTGCTGCCGGCGTCCCCGGGCCCCCCCGCGCCCCCCGCCGCCCCCCGCGCCCCCCCGGGCTGCGGCCCCGACTGCGACGAGCCCTCGGGCTTCGCCTCGGGGGAGGCGGCGGACCCCGACCCCGACCCCGGCCACGCTCCCGGCCCCGAGCAGCCGCCGGCCGACGACGAGGACTTCGCGGGGCTGGGGGGCGGGGGGAGCCCCGAGGCCGCCGCCCCCCCGGCGGCCACGGCCGCGCCCCGCGGCGCCGGGACCGAGCCCACGGTGGCGGGCGCGGCTCCGCCCGGGCTGGTGCCGGCGGGCGAGCGGCACCCGCGGGAGGGCGCGGGCGGGGGGCGGCGCGGGGGGGGCTCGGCGCCTCCCGTGACCCGGCGCCCCCCCGTGCCCCCCACAGCCGCGCCCGGAGCGGTGGAGGTGGTGCGGGAGGCGGGCGGCACCACCGGCATGGTGGTGGGCATCGTGGCCGCCGCCGCGCTCTGCATCCTCATCCTGCTCTACGCCATGTACAAGTACCGCAACCGCGACGAGGGCTCCTACCAGGTGGACCAGAGCCGCCACTACATCGGGGCCGCCCCCGCCGCGCCCGGGGGGGGCCCAGGAGGGGCCCCCGGTGCCGCGTCCCCGACCCCGCCCGCCGGGACCCCCAAGGAGAAGGCGGCGGCCGCGCCCCCCAAGGCGCCGGGCAAAGCGCGGCGCAACAAGGACAAGGAGTATTACGTGTGAGGGGGGGGGTCTCCACGCGTGTCCCCCGACCCCCCCCGCCGCCACCCCCGGGGGGATGTCACCTGCCCGCCCCGCCGACCCCGCCGCAGCGGGGGCGCCTCTGTGGTCTCTCTCTCTCTCTCTGTGTGTGTGTGTCCCCCCCCGACCCCGCCGCGGGAACCGGGTGGGCGGCGCGCGGGGAGGGGGCGCGGGGGGCGCGCGGAACCCCCCCGCGTGGGGTGTGGGATTTCCCCCCCCCCCCCCCGAGAGGGGCGCGGGACCCCCCCCTCAACCGCCCCCCTTCCCAACCTCGGATCGGTTTTTTACCGCCCCCCCCCTCGCCCCCCTCCCCGGGTATTTCTTTGGGTTTATTTTTTAATTTCGAGAGCCCCGATTGGCGTCGGGACCCCGCGGAGTCCTGCCGGGACCCCCCCAAAAGCCGCCCCGAATCCCTCCGAGCCCCCCCCGGGCCGCCCCCCGCCGCGCACAGAGGAATACACGGTTCTATACTTCGTACAGCGGCTCCGCCTCTTCCTGCGCCGCCCCCGGGACCCCCCGAATCCGCCGGGACCCCCCAACATCCCCCCGGGGGGATCCCGGCCCTCCCCTCCGCCAGGGGGCGCCGCCCCCCCCCTGGACCCCGCCTTCACGCTGACGTCACCCTGGCGGCCCCGCCCCCTCCGCCCACCCGTGACGCTTCCGCCCCGCGCGCGGCACCGGCGCGAGCAGCGCGCGGAGCCGTGACCCCGCGGTGACCCCACGGTGACCCCTCCGTGACCCCGCTCATGGACGGGGAGGGGGAGGCGGAGGGGGAGGGCGCGTCCGCCCTGCCGGGCGCTGCCGGTGAGGGGGCGGGGCCACAGGAGGGGGTGGGACGCTGAGTCCGGGTGTGGGCGTGGCCGTGGGACCCCCGTGGGTGGGGGGCGTGGGTCTCTTTGGAGGGCTTGAGACCCCCGGGGGGGCGTGGGACCCTTCGGAGGATGCTCTGGGGGAGGGCGTGGCCGTGGGACCCCCGTGCGTCCTTTGGGTGTGTCCCGGTGGGTGTGTCAGTCTGGGGGCGGGGATCCCGGGGGAGCTTTGGGGGTCCCGAGTGGGTTCGGCGGGGGTCTCACTCTCCCCGTTGCCCCCAGCCCTGTTGTACCTGCCGGACGGGTCGGAGCTGTGTCAGTGCGGGGGTGGTTGTGGGGCGGTGCGGGGGTCCTGGGGGATGTGCGGGGGTCCCGGGGGATGTGCGGGGTCCCGGGGGATGTGCGGCGGTCCCGGGGGGTCTCACGGCCCCCGTTGCCCCCAGCCCTGCTGTACCTGCCGGACGGGTCGGCGCTGCCGCTGCCGCTGGAGCCGCCCCCGGGCCCCACGGCCGCGGAGCTGCTGCGCCGCCTGCAGGGGGCGCTGCGCCTCCCGCCCGCCGCCGGCGACGCCCTCGCGCTGTGGTTGGGGTCGGAGCTGCTCGGTGAGGGGGGGACGGGGGGGACATGGGGGTACAGGGGGACATGGGGGGACAGGGGGACATGGACATAGAGGGGACACGGACATGGCGGGGTCACAGCTCACGCTGTTGCTGGGGTTGGAGCTGCTGTGGTTGGAGGACGGGGGGGACATGGTGGGACACAGGGGGACATGGGGGGACAGGGGGACACAGAGGGGAAATGGGAACATGGGGATATGGGGGGTCGTGGGGTCACAGCTCGGTTGTGAGCGGAGCTGCTCGTTCTGGAGGGGACATTGGAGGGTCCCATGAGGGACAGGGAGACGGGAGGATCTCCCTGGAGGATGGAATGGGGGGGTCCCTGTGCCCGTGGGGGTCCCCGTGGGGCTCTCTGCGGGTCCCCGAGTGGGTGCCAGCCCTGTGTCCCCCCCCAGAGGTGCAGCTGAAGCCGCGGCACCGACCCCTGCGCCTGGTCCGGCACTGGCCGGAGCTGCTGCTGCGCTTCAGCCTCGGCTCGCCCGCGGCCATCGCCCAAGGTGAGGGGTGGGGGGTCCTGTTGGGGGCGGGAGGGCCCCCTCGAGGGTCCCACTGACCCCCTGCCCCCCCAGATGAGCCGTGTCTGCAGCTCCGCAGGAACGTGTTCTTCCCTAAGAGCCGCGAGCTGGAGGTGAGCGGGGCACACGGGGGTCCCCAGTGTGGGGGGATCTATGGGAGGGGGACAGGGGGGACACGGGGGGATGCAGGGTGGGGTCTGCGGTGGTTTAGGGGTGTCTCTGTGTGATCGGGGGGTGTCTGTGGGTCCCAGCTGCAGGAGGAGGAGCTGCTCCGGTTGCTCTATGAGGAGGCGCGGGAGCAGCTGAGGGGGGGGCGCTACCCCGTGGACCCCCCCGAGGCGGCCGAGCTGGGGGGGCTCAGCTGCCGCCTGCGCCTGGGGCCCTTCGAGCCCGGCCGGCACACGGAGCTCAGCCTGCGGTCAGCACCGGCCGGACCCTGCCCGCGGGACCCCTGCCCATGGGACCCCCGCCCGTGGGAACCCCTGGGATTCCCTTTGGGACCCCACCCAGAACCACCCTGGGGCATCCCCCGCGACTCCCCACGGGATCCCCTCCACCTGGGAGCCAATCCCTGCGGGACCCCCCCTCACTTGGGACCCACCCATGGAAACCCCCTTCAGGACCACCCCTCCCCACGGGGCCCCCATCTCCTGGCCACACGGTACCCCCTGACCCCCATGTTCCGCCCGTGCCCCTCTCGGTCCCCGTGTGACCCCCGCTGACCCCCGGTGTCCCCCCGGTGTCCCCCGCAGGCCGCTGCTGGGGGAGCTGCTGCCGCCGGGTCCTCCGGCCCGCTGGGGGGCGCTGTTCCGTCGCTCGCGCGAGCCGGGCCCCGCCCAGCGGCTGCTCGAGGCGTTCGCGCGTGCGCCGGGCCCCGAGGCGCCCCCTGCCGGATTGTACCGGGACTTCCTGCGCCGCTGCCACGCCCTGCCCGGCTACGGGTGAGGGGGGCGGGGGGACCCCGGTTAGAGACCCCCAGGGGGCACCCCAAAAGGGACACCCCCAATGGGGCAATCCCCCTGGGACACCTCAATGGCACGTCCCAAATGGGACACCCCCCATGGGACATCTCCCCACTTAGAGACCCCCAGGGGACACCCCCCATGTGACACCCCACTGATGCCCCCAGACCCTCGGGGAACCTCACAAAGACCCCTCCCCGGGACCCCTGAAGACCTAAGGAACACCCCCAGGCACCACCCAGAAACCCCCAGATTGACGGGGAGCCCCCCCAGATTACCAGGGAGCCCCAAAAGAACCCCCTGTGCCCCCACCCTGCCCCCCAGAGACAAAAAAATTAGCCCCCCAGGGGCTCTCCCAGGTACCCCCCAATATCTGAGCCCCACAGACTCCCCCAGACCGACAGTGACCCCCCCAGGACTCCATCTAGACCCCCAAGTTCCTCGGTATCCAGGTCCCGAGGGATCCCCCCCAACTTCGTGATGCCCCCCCCCAAGTGACCCCACACTGCACCTGGGGACCCAGGAATTTGGAGGGAAGCAGAATTTGGGTTTTGGGGGTGACCCAGGTGTGTCCCACCCCCCCCTCCAGGTGTGCCTTCTTCCCGGGAGCCATTGAGCGGCCATCGGGGGGGCTGCTGGGCCGCGGGGGGCTGCGCCCCGTCAGCGTGGCCGTGGGGCTCGAGGGGGTCACCATCATTGACCCCCGCCAGAAGGTACTGGGGGGGGTCTGGGGGGCAGGATGGGGGTCAGGGGGGCACGGTGGGTGACCCCCGCCCCGTGCCCCCAGCACGTGCTGCTGTCCCTGACGTACCCCGAGCTGTGCTGGGAGCTGGTCGGGGCCGTGGGGCAGGACGGGGACCCCACGGGGCAGGATGGGGACCCCGCGGAGCCCCCCCAGCTCTGGCTCGAGTTCGACGGGGACCACGAGGGAGCCCCCGTGAACCGACTGCTGCGGGTGTTCTCCCCACAGGTGCGACCACGGGGCAGGTGGGAGGCCCTGGGGAGGGAATTTGGGGGGAGCAGGGGGACGGTTTGGGAGCACTTTAGGGGGCAGCTGGGTGGGGTCCCTGGGGGATCTGTTTGGGGCTGGTTTGGGAATCCTGTGAGGGTCAGTTTGGGGGTGCTGGGGAACAGTTTGGTGTCAGTTTGGAGGCCCCAGGTGTGGGTTTGGGGGTCCTGGGATGACCCCAGGGGTGTTGCTTTGGGTATCCCTAGGGTATGCAAGGAGGTCGGCTTGGGGGTCTCTGGGCTGGATTTGGGGGTCCCTGGCGGGGTCCCAGAAGGGTTTGGGGGTGCCTGGGGTGGGTTTGTAAGTACTGGGGAAGTTTCCAGGGGGGCGTCCTGGGGAGGGGGGGGTTTGGAGGGTTCCCGGGGAGGGTCCCGGGGGTTTTGGGGGTCCCTTGGGGGCTCGGCCTGGTGCCGCCCGCGCTGACAGCGCCCCCAGGCGGAGCTGATGAGCGCCCTCATCGAGTGCTGCATCGAGCTGGGCGGGGCGGCCCCGCCCACCGAGGAGCAGGCCCCGCCTTCCGCCGCGGCCGAGGCCACGCCCCCCGAGCCGGCCGGCGCGCGCGGCGCCCCCTTGCGGCGGCAGCAGAGCGTGACCCGGCCCCGCCTGCAGCGCCTCGCGACCATCGACTACGTGCGGGAGGGTGCGACAGGCGACAGCGGCGACAGCGGGGACACGGGGGACATCTGGGACATCAGGGATATGGGAGACATCCGGGACATGGGGGACGCGGGGGACATCTGGGACATGGGTGACATCCGGGACACGGGGGACATCTGGGACATCAGGGATATGGGGGACATCCGGGACATGGGGGATGCGGGGGACATCTGGGACATGGGCGACATCCGGGACACAGGGGACATCCGGGACATCAGGGATATGGGGGACATCCGGAACATGGGGGACGCGGGGGACATCTGGGACATGGGCGACATCCGGGACACGGGGGACATCTGGGACATCGGGGACATCTGGGACATCAGGGATATGGGGGACATCTGGGACACGGGGGACATCTGGGACATCAGGGATATGGGGGACATCAGGGACATGGGGGACATCTGGGACACGGGGGACATCTGGGACATCAGGGATATGGGGGACATCTGGGACACGGGGGACATCTGGGACATCAGGGATATGGGGGACATCAGGGACATGGGGGACATCTGGGACATCAGGGACATGGGGGAGATGGGGGACATCAGGGACATGGGGTTACAGGGGGACATGGAGACACACACACACAGAGCTTCTGGAGGGGGTAGGGGACATGTGGTCAAGGAGGAGGGGGACACAGGAGCATCCAGCGGACAGGGAGGGCGGTCACAGGGACATGGGGGACAGGGTGGCGGTGGACCTTGGGGGGATATGACGAGCAGGGGGCACAGGGGACAGGGTGGTCTGGGGGAACATGGCGGGAGGGGGAATTGGGACACCCAGGGGTGGTGGCACAGGGGAGCCCGAGGCGGTTCCTGCCCTAAATCCCACCCCAATGTCCCCCCCAGGTCAGGAGCTGCGGCGGGTGAAGCCCCCCCGGCGCTCGGTGTCCTTCTTCAGCCGCGGGGGGGCCGGGGGTGGCTCCTACAGCCCCGTGGCGGGGGGCACAGGGGGAGCCAGCTCCGAGCAGGGCTGAGCCCCCCCGAGCCCCCCAAACCCCTCCCAGCTCTGACTGGGAGCACTGGGAGCCGCCGGGACCTCCCCCTCTTTGTACGCACCCCCCCCAATAAACTGCACTGCCCCCCCCCCTCCGCCCCCTCTCCCCAGGCAGGGTTTGATGGAATTTGGGGCTTTTTGGGGCAAATCGGGGTCGATTTGGGGCTAATCCAGAGCAGTTTGAGGCAGTTTGGTACCAGTTTGGGGATGATTCAGGGTGGTTCGGGGCAGATCAAAGCTGATTCAGGGTGGTTTGCGACTTATCTGGGGTGTTTGGGGCTAATTCATGGCAGTTTTGAGCTAGTTTGGGATATTTGGGGCCGATTTTGGATAATGTGGGACGTTTTCCAGCAAGTTCCTGGGGGGTCTGAGGCCACTTTAGTGGAGTTGAGACATTTTGGGGCCAGTTCTGGGGGATTTGGGGCCTATTCCAGGCAGCTTGGGGTCCATTCAGGGGGCTTTGGGAAGAGCCGCAGCAGTTTGGGGCCAGTTCTAGGGGGTTTGGGGCCAGTTCCGGGGGGTTTGTGGCCAACGTAGCCAAATGGCGGCGCCACGTGACAGCGGCCATTTCGGGCTGGGGACTCGGGGCCACGCGTGTGTCACGCGTGTCACGCGTGTCCCCTCTGTCAGGGGCTTCTGTGTTGTAGGGAGTCCCCCTCATTAGCACCAACGAGACCTTTGGGACAAATTCCACCGTTTTTGGGGCAAGTCCTGGTGATTTTGGGGCATCACTCGTTGTCCATTTGGGAGCTTCACAAACCCACCCCAAATCCCCCTATTTCACTATTTAACCCCATTTTCCTCCCCTTTCCCACCCAGCAGGGCTGCGTTTATCCAAAATATCACATTTTCTACCCATAACCCCCACACGCCTCCACTCTGCGGCAAAACCGCCTCAGTCCCGAATAACTTCATTTTCTTAAGGTGCTTTTTAGAAATCTAAGGATTTTTTTAAGGGAGAACTGGTGAGAGTTTTGTGCTGTGGGAGGCGTTGGTGTTACCGGGGCCTCAAAGACCCAGAGGAAATGCTCTGAAATCCAACATTTACAAACTAAAAAAAAAATGAAGAAAATATAAATGTTTGGTAGGATAAAGAAATGTTTTGGAATAAATGTTAGCTGAAGGAAATCGTGAAGGACGCAGGTCCCCCCGCCACCGCCTCATGGGGCTGTTCGTGTGGGGAGGCGCAGTTTTGGGGGGAGCGGGTTATAGCCGAATAAAAGGAGATTTTCCTGAGGGAAATAAGACATTTCTGAGGCAAAACTTGCCATTTCTGAGGCAAATTGGGAATTTTCTGAGGGAAATGAAGCGGTTTTGATACAAATCGGACATTTCTGAGGGAAGTAAGACATTTTCGAAGCAAATAGGGTATTTCTGAGGCAAATCGGAGATTTTTTGAGGGATATCAAACATTTTTGAGACAAACCAGACGTCTCAGAGGGAAATGAGACATTGATGAGGTAAAATCACACGTTCCTGAGGGAAATGGGTCATTTTCTGACGGAAGCCGGTCATTTCTGAGGCACAGATTTCCTGAAGGGGCTCGAGCGATTTTCCTGAAGGAACTCGAGCTTTTCTGAGGTAAAACCAAGGAGAAAAGGGTGGTTTTTTTTAACTGTTTAGTGACTCGGCGCTTCCCCCGCCCAATGCAGAGCGGACGGAGCGATGGCGCCCCGCTCCCGCCCCCGGCGCCGCCCCCGCGGCGACTGCGGCAAACCCGGGGGAGGGGCCTGGCGAGGGGCGGGGTCTCCGCGTGGCCCCGCCCCCTGACGCGTCACTCTCGGATCCCTCCGCGCGCGGATCCCTCCGCCGGCCACGTCACGTCACTTCACCGCGGATCCCTCCGCCGGATCCCTCCGCGGCCGCTCCCGCCCCCGAACTTTTTTTTTTTTTTTTTTTTTTTGCTTGTAAATGGGCGTGGGGGAGGGGCAGAATGAAAGTCGGGGCTGTGGGGGAGGGGAGCGAGCGGGGGGGGGGGGAGGGGGTCTGTGCCCATTTACCAGCGGTTTCGGGGGCGCCCCGCGGGGGAGGGGGCGAGATAAAGTTCCCCTTCCCCTCCCACCCCGGCACTCGCCCCTTTTTCGTGAGGTAATTTTTGTGTGAAAAGTCGCTAAAAAAGCGTCGGGTTTTAAAAAGCTGGGAAGCCTGAAGGAAATGGTGGGTTTAGAGTGAAGAGCTGAGGTGGTTTTGCCTCAAAAAAGCCACTCAGAATGGGGGCTGGGGGGGAGTGGAGAGGCAACCTCCCACTTTGGGTTAAAAAGCGGCCATTTGGGTTTAAAAAGCAGCTGAAAAGCTGCAGTGTTAAGCTTAGTGGTGATTTTTGAGAGCAAAACCTCTGTCCTGTGCCTCAAAAATGGCTTAAACTCACCTTAAAGTGGTGTTAAGGCTATTTAGAAGTTTTAGTGCTATCCTAGCTTTAAAAAAGAAATCGAAAACTGATTTTTTTAATTCTATTTTTTTCCTAAGAAACACCCATGACTTGGTAAAGAGCATCTTTCCATAGGAAAATGCTTTAAAATGGCCTCTCCAGCCTCAGCTCCTGAAGAAAAAGCAGCTTTTGGAATATTTTCATGCAGAAAATACGAACTTTGGACATGTCAGAGTTGCTAATTTAGATTTTAAATTAGGGCTTAAACCAGCTGCAAATGGATGAATTATTGCTGTAAAAATTATCATTGAAATAAACCTTCCCTAAAATCAGGGTATTTCTGGGGCAGTCCTTTTCCAGCACCTGAAATGGCAGGGGGAAAAATTACATTTGAGAGCCTCAGTGGTGGAATAATCCAGAAAATATTTAATAAAAATAAGGAAATATTTTCTCCTGCAGGAGACGCCCCAAAAATGTCGGAACAGCTCCTCCCACACCCCCAAAACGCCTCATCGGTTTCATCAGCAGCTTTAATTGGCCCCAGAGCAGCTTTAATGAATCATAATTAAAGGGTTGGGGAGGGGGGGTTGTCCCCTCCCTGCCAGCATTTTTGGGGTGTTATTTCCTGCCCAGAAACGCCTCAAAATGCTGAAAAAAGCACCTTAAAATACAAAAAAAAAAGCCTTAAAATGCCTCAAAATAGTTGGGTTTTATTCCACTGATTGAAAATAGGGACTTCCATGACTTGGCCTGGCCTGAAATGGGGTAAAAAATGGACATTTTCATGCTTTTCGGTCGTAAAAAAGGAATAAAAATGGTGGTTAGGGCTGTGCTGGATCAGGGTGAAAAAAGGGTTTAAAAAGGGGTTGTTTGGGCTTTTTGGGGAACAAAAACCGGTGAAAATTGGGGCTTTGGGGTCTGTGTTCCCTCAAGAACTCTTTTTCCCCCCCAAGTTTTGTGACCCTTTTGAGGAGAAACGGCGCCTTTTTGGCAGCGGCCCAGCCCCGTGACGCAGCAAAAGCAAAAACCGGAGCAAAATGAATGAATAAAAAAACAGAACAAAACAAAAATCTCTAAAACCACCCGGGAAGGTCGAAGTGAGAGATTTTTAGCGCAGAATTGGCCAAACCGAACAAAAAAATCGCCGTTAAATTTAACCATTTTCGTGCTGGGCCTCGTGGGGCGGCCGAAGGCCCACGGCCTGGGGTGGGGGGGGGGGGGGTGGTTTGCAGTTTGTGAGGGGAAAAAATCAAAGAAAAGGGTAAAAAATGGGAATTAATGAAAAAAGATGCTTTTTCACACTGGGGGCGGTGGATTTGGGGGGGGGATTTTGGGGGTTGTTGCCCTTTTTTGGCGATTTTAGGGACTATTTTGTCGCCCCCGCGGGGGCGGCGCTGGGTCGCTTATAAGGGCGGGCCCCGCGCCGGCAGCGCCCGGCCGAGATCCAGCCCCGGGACGGCCCCGATTCGGCCCGAGAGCGCTTGGAGCTGCTCGATTTTCTACAAAAACGCTCCTAAAATGGCTTCATTTCCTACCGAGAGCTCCGAAAATGGCTTTATTGCCTGCGAAAAGCTCCTAAAGCTGCGCTATTTTATAGAAAGAGCTCCTAAGAGTGCTTTATTTCATGAAAGCGGCTCCTAAATCTTTATTTGAAAAAAAAAAAAAAATAAGAGATGAAAGCTGTTTCCTTTAAGGAAAACTGAGCTCTTAAAGCTGCTTTCTTTCAATAAAAATCTTTTAAATTGCGGCGATTCCGGTAATAGGAAAAGCCGGGGCAAGCCGGGGCACTTTCAATTGAAAAAATGAATGAAAAGCCTTAAAAAAAAAAGCTCTTAAAGCTGGTTTTTATTTAAACCGAAGCTTCTAATGATGGTTTTTAAGAAATCGCTGCTTTCAAAGCCGATTTCTGGGACAAGAGGCAGCTCTCGCAGCCCTTTAATTCTTAATATACTGCAATGTGATACTTTGAAAAAGCCGGAGCGAGCTGGGCGGTTTTAATTTAAAAAGAGCTTTTTAAGCTGCTTTAATTTAAAGAAAGAAAAAGCGCTTGATACGCTGTTTTCTGCTAAAAAAGCTCCTAAAATTAATTTAAAAAAAAAAAAAAAAGCTCTTAAAGCTTAAAAAAATGTAATTTGGTCCCCACGTGGGGCCGGGCCGGGCAGCGCAGGCGGGGGCGGCCGGTTTGGGGTGAAATGCGGCATTTTCAGGCTCAGGATGGATTGAGAGGAGCCAATTTTGAGGGAAGAGCAGGAAAACTGAAGAGTGAAGATGGAGTCGGCAGGGAAAGGAAAGTTTTTCTTCGCAGTGGCCCCATCTGGGGGGAAAAAAGGACTTTTTGGTAAAATGGCGGCAGTTGGGCAGGGGAGGAGCAGAGAGAAGAGAGGAAAAAAGGACAGAAAGACAGAAAATAGAACAAAAAAAAAGGAGAAAATAGAAGAAAATCAGAAAAAAAAAAAGAAAATAGAAAAAATTAGAAAAAAGAAAACAGAAACAAATTGAAAAAATAGAAATTGGAAAAAAGAAAATTGAAAAAGCATAGAAAGAATGGAAAAATAGAAAATAGAAAAAAAAAGAGAAGAAAATTGGAGAATAGAAGAAACTAGGAAAAAAATAGAAAATTTGAGAAAATAGAAGAAATTAGAAAAAAGAAAATGGAACAAATAGAAAATAGAAGAATATAGAAAAAATAATAATAGAAAAAATGAAAATAGACTGTAAATAAATAGAAAAATTACAATTGGGAAAATGAAACTAGAAAAAAGAAAAGAGAAAATTATAGAAAAAAAAAGAAAGACCCAAGTGCTGAAAATTTGAGAAGATGGAAGTGAAAGAAAACAGGGAAAAAACAGAAGAGAGAAAATAGAAGAGAGGAAAAATGAGAGAAAATCAAAGAGGATTTAGACGAGAAAATAGAAGCGAAAATTAATGAAAAAAGAAGGATAAAGGGAGAAAAAGGAAGAAAAATCCTGATTTGGGCCCCGGAGCCGGGAAATTTGAGGAATTTGAGGAAAGTGCCCCAAACGGAGCCGGAGGCAGCGGCCGGGTGAGGCCCCACCCCCCCGGGGGTTTGGGAATTTTGGGGGGATTTGGGGGGTTTTGGGGTTCTGTCGTTTCAGGCGCCGCCGCCGTCGCCCCTCCCCCTTCCCCCTTTTTCTATTAAACTCCCCAGAAATGGGGAAAACCCCCCAAATTCCTCCAGCGCCCTCCGGCTCCGCCGCTCCCGCCGGCGCCGCTCAGTAAGTGTCCAAAATCTTTTGTTTTTATCCCAAAGGCGTCGCGCGGGAGGGGCCGGTGATAAAAGAAAGGGAGAGAAATGATCCAAGAAATGTTTTGTATTTTATTGTTTTGGAGGGGGTGGGGGAAGGGGGGAGGGGGTGTCTCGAGTGTTTTTCCCCTTCAGGGAAGCAGCAAAACGCAGGGAAAAAAGGCAAAAAAACGGTGAGAAAAAGCCGAGGAAAGGGAAAAAAAAAAAAAAGAGGATTTAACCAAGAAAGGCCAATCTGCACTCAAAACGCGCTCAGGAGATTCCGGCAGGGATTTCAGGAGAAAACCCCCAGATCTGGGGAATGCAGAGAAGTAAGAGTCGATTTCATTTCATTTTTTGGGGAGGTCGGTTTTTGGTGGGAAGGGGGCGGTTTTGGGGTGTTTTCCACCCTTTCCGCAGCCGCAAGTGAGAGGAGTCAGCAGCAGCAAAAAGAAGCTTTTTTGCCCCAAAGTGAAGCTGGAAGAGCAGGAATGTGGCTCCGGGAGTTTTCCTTAGGAAAAAAGAAGAAAGTAAACCCTCCCCCCCCCCAAAAATCCCGCGGAGGGAGGGGCTGGAGCAGGCGCGGGGGGAGGGGACAATAATTATGTTTTCAGGTTTTTTCTCCAAAACCAGCAGCAGGAATGCTTAAATTTAGACTTTTGTCCCCAAAACGAGTAAGTGTAGGAGCGAGCAAGGGGAGGGGGAGCCTCAAATTTGAGGCAAAACCCCCCCAAATCGGCGGCGGCAGGTACCGGGTGTGCCCCCCCCCCCCCACCCTGAGCCCCCCCCCGGGACCCGCGCAGGGGGGGTGGGGGGAGGGGCGGCGGATTTGGGGCGATTCCGGCCGGTTTGGGGCGTCGGGAGGCAGGGGGAGCGCGGGGACCCCCCCGGACGTGGCATGCGGGCACCTCCCGACCCCAAATCCCCCCCAAAACCGGCGGAAAACCGCGACCTTCGGGCGGTTTGACCGATTCGGCCGCTTTTCCCCCCAGAATCAATTGTGCTGACAGGGTGGGTGTGTGTGGGGGGGTCTCGTGGGTGTTTTTTACAGCCCCGCCGGCCCTGCCCCCGCCAGAGGAGCCTCCAAGAGCCAGACTGGGGCAAAAAAACCCCAAATCAGGGTCTGCAGGAACAGTAGGGAGCCAGAAATTGGTATTTGTGCCGCTTTCACCCCAAAGTGGGCCACTCCAGGGATGGATGGGGAGGGGGAGCTTTGGGTTTGGCCGCTTTCCCCCCCACCCCAAAATAACCCCAAAATTGCTAAAATTGCCTCAGAGCGCGCTGCTTGTAGGGCCCGCCCCCAAGCTGGGAATTGAAACAAAACCCAGGGTTTTTTCCGCCCAAAAAAGTGCTTAGTCAGCGCCTTCGCATGGTGCCTGGGGAGGGGGAGGAGCTTTTGAACCGTTTCCCCTGGATTTTCCCCCAAAGGAAAGGGATGGAGGAGCAGGTGTGGGGGATGGGGGGTTGGGTGTTGTCTCTCTCCCCTCCCCACAGTGACAGTGCCAAAACCGCCTTGATTCGCCCCAAAATGGACAATTTGCTCCAAAAAAAGGCTTAAAAACTAGAAATTCCCCCCAAAATAAGAGGCAGGAAAAGGTGAGCCAGCAGAGTAAGTACCGGCGGGGCCCCGGGACGCGCCGACCCCAAAATCCCCCGTTCTCGGCCCAAGCTGCGAGGGGGGCGCGTGATTAACCCAAATCCCCGTTTCGGAGCTAATCCTGCACCGGGGCCGCGCCTTGAACCCAAAGCGGCCCTTTCTGAGCCCATTTAGCGCCGGGGGCGCGCGTCCGACCCCAAATCCCCGTTTCTGACTCGTTGTGCTCCGGGGCCGCGGGATTAACCCCAAATCCCCCGATCTGAGCCCATTTTGCGCCCTAAATCCCTCTTTTCGGCCCTATTTTGCGACCGGGACGCGCCTGTGGCCCCAAATCCTTGTTTGTGAGTCTGTTTTGCGCCTGGGCCGTGACTCGGACCCAAAATCCCCATTTCTCTGCCCAAATTGCGCCAGGGGCACATTCTGGGCCCCTAACCCCCCAAACTGCCCGTTTTCGGGTGCGCTCCGGCCCCAGATTCCCCACATTTTGCCCCAGATGGGGCGGGGCCGGTCCTGTTTTGGGGAGGTTTTTTTGGGTTTTTTTTTCCTGTTTCGGGAGGTTTTTTCTTTTCCTGAGAAAACTTTTTCCCGTTTTCTCAGGTTTTGCTTTTTCTCCTCTGGACCCAAAAAGGCCGAAAAAAAAGCAAAAGGCGCCGGTGGTGGCACCCCTGGGACCCCCCGGGGCGGGGTTCGACCCCCCGCGGCGCCGCTGCTGCTGGCCTGGGGCCCTGTTGTGACAGAGACCCCCCACATCGCAACAGAAGCCCCCTCATATCACGACAGGGAGCTTCATATTGTGGTGGAGACCCCCCAGTTTCTCTTCCTTGACTTGGGGAATCTCAAAATCCAGAGAAAAGGGTGACCCCTGTATCCCGACAGGGACCTCATATCGCGACACGAGCCCCCGTATTGTGATAAGGACCCATTATCATGATGGGAAACCCCCCCCGCCATTTGTTCACGTGGCTTTGGGGGACCCATGGCACAAGGGTGGGGGTGATTCCATGTCGTGACAGGGACCCCTTTTGGCAATAGGGCCCCTCATATCGTGACAGGGATCCCCCTGCCCCTCATTTTCCCTGAGCCGCACACTGGGTCACCCCAGGATACCAGGACGGGGGGTGCCCCGTATCACAACGGGGATCGTCTGTCGTGACAAGAACATCTCTCCCCGTTCTGCAAGGGCTTCGTATCCCGACAGGACCCTGGATCGCTCTGAAGACGAGTATCGAGACAGGACCCTCCCGTCGCGACAGTGCTTCTGTATGGGGACAGGACCCCTGTGCCAAGGAGCCAGTGCCATGAGGGGGCGCTGTATCGCAACGGGACCCCCCTATCGCGACAGGGACCCCCAGTGACCAATAAACTGCAGAGTTCCGACCGGCCTTGTGTCGTCATTGGGGCTGGGAGGGGTGACCTTGGTGCAGATGACGTCATTGCCTGTTCCCCATGACGTCATTGCAGCACGGGCTGGGTCTGCTTGGTGACGTCACCACCGCGTCCTGCCGCGTGTCCTTTACAAGCCCCGCCCCTCCCCGCGGGTTTTGGCCTCACCCCTCTTTTCGCCCCGCCCCTTCGTCGTTCTTGGCCCCTCATTGGCTCTTTCAGGCCCCTCCCCAGCCCCTTATTGGCCCTCCTGGGTCCCGCCCTTCGCTCCTCCCATTCTCCACCTCCGCCCTCTCATTGGCTCACCCAGACCCCACCCTTGGCCCCTCATTGGCTCACCGAGGCCCCACCCCGCGGTCCGTCACCGGATCCTCCCGCCCGGCGCCGCCGCCGCTTCCTCCGGGCCCGCTCCGGCCCCGGGACCCTCTCGGACCCCCGGGAGCCGCCGGGAGCCCGGGCCCGGCCCCGCCATGTGGCTCTTCTCCCGGGACCCGGTGCGGGATTTCCCCTTCGAGCTGGGCCCGCCCGATGCGGATCCCGACGCGGACCCGCTCCCGGACCCCGCGGCCCCGGCCCCGCTCTGGCGGCTGCTGCGGGGGCGCCGCAAGGTGGGGGGGGTTGGGGGGAGGGTCCCCGTGTCCCCTCGTGTGTCCCCCTCCCTGTCCCCGCATTCCTGCATGACCACGGCCCCGCCATCCCTGTCCCGAGTCCCCCCCAGTGTCCCCACGACCCCCATCCTTGTCCCCACCCCCGGTGTCCCTCGGTGTCCTCATCCCTTTGTGCCCCAGCTCCCGCTGTCACCTGTCCCCACGTCACCGGCTGTCCCGCCACGAGCCCCCCATCGCCAGGTCCCCGATGTCTCTATCCCCGTGTCACCACTTGTCCCCTCGTGTCCCCCTGGTGTCCCCCCCTTGTCCCCCCCTTTTCCTCCTGTGCTGTCGCTGTCCCCTGATGTCCCCGTGTCCCCAGGCCGACGGCGCTCCGGTGTCGGTGTTCGCCCACAGCCTGGCCCCGGGGGGGGACCCCGGTGCCACCGCCCTGGCCCGGGCGGGGCTGAAGCGGCTCCGCAGCCTCCGGCACCCCAACATCCTGGGCTACCTGGACAGCCTGGAGGTGACGGGACCGGGGACAGCGCGGGGACAGTGGGGACACTGGGGGGGTCTCGGGGACATGGGGGGACACCGGGGGATTGAGGGGATGGGGGTGAGTGGGGGGACATCGTGGGGACAGGGGACAATGGGAGGACAATGGTGACGGGGGAGTGAGCAGTCAGGAGGGGACAGGGGGACACCGGGGGGACACCGGGGGACAGGGACGGTGGTGACAGCGAGGGGACAAAGGAGGGACGCAAACAAGGATTTGGGGGGACACGGGGGGTGACGGCGCGCCGGGGGTGACCCGGAGTGTCCCCCCCAGACGGAGCAGTGCCTGTACCTGGTGACAGAGGCCGTGACCCCCCTGCGGCGGCACCTGCGGCTGCACCCCCCCGAGCGGGGACTCGGGCGAGCAGGAGGTGGCCTGGGGGCTGCAGCGGCTGCTGGTGAGGGGGGCTCCGGGGTCTGGGAGGAATCTGAGGGGGGGTCCCTGAGGGGAGACCTGAGGCCTTTGTGGGGACCCTGCAATCAGGACCTGTGGGAGGGACCCCGTGATCTGGGGGGGGGCCCAGGTGAGTGGGGGGATCCCCAGGTTCTTGGGGGGGTCTCCAGGATCTGGGGGAATTCTGGGATCCGGGGGGGGGCTTCTGAGAGGTTTTTGGCTCCTGGGTGGGAGGGGACCCTTTTGTGTGGGGGGGGTTACCGATATCGGGGGGTTTTTTGCCCCCCCCCCCCAGACGGCGCTGGCGTTCCTGGGGGCCTCGGGGCTCGTTCACCACGCGCTGGGACTCGACGCCGTCTTCGTGGACCCCGGCGGCGAGTGGAAGCTGGGGGGGCTCGAGCGGGTGGCGGCCACCAGCGAGGGGACCCCCCACACGCCCCCCCGGCGACCCCCCCCCGGCCCCAGGACCCCCCCGAGCTCAGCGACCCCTCCCGAGGCCAGGGGGACCCGTGGTGAGTTGGGGAGGGGACATGAAAAGAGGGAGGGGTGGCACTGGGGGGGGCTCAGGGGACCACGGGGGTCTCCTGCGCCCCCTCCCCACTGTCACGGCCCCCCCCAGGGCAGGGGACATGTGGCGCCTGGGCTGCCTCATCTGGGAGGTCTTCAATGGACCCCTCCCCCGGCCGGGGGCTCTGCGCAGCTTCGGCAAGGTCAGGGACCCCCCCTAAAATCCTGGGGACCCTCTGGGCACCCCGGAACACCCGGGATCCCCCAGTTTGACTCCCCCCAAACTTGTGAACCCACCAAATTCCTGCTCACCCCCCAAAACCTCCCGCCATGCTCAGGGGTCCCCCTGAGCCCGTGTCCCCCCTGTCCCCCCAGCTGCCCCCCGGGCTCATCCCGCCCTTCTCGGAGCTGGTGGCGGCGGATCCGGGGGCCCGGCCGGGCCCGGGGCCGCTCCTGGAGCGGCTGCAGCGCCCTGGAGCCTTCCTGGCCTGTGCCCTGGTGCGCACCGGGCTCTTCCTCGAGCACTTCCAGGTCTGGCTTCAGCCTCGCCTCATCCCTGTTCCATCATCCTCATCCTCGTGTTCATTCCTGTCCTTTTATCCTCATCGTTGTCCCTATCTGCTCATCTTTGTGCTCGTTCCCGTTTCTCATCCCCATCCCCATCATCATCCTCATCCCTACCACTGTCTCCTGATTGTTCCTTGATCCTCATCCTCGTCCCATTCCCCTGTTCATTACTGTTCCTTGATCCCTGCTCTTTCATCCTCATCTTGTTCCCATCCCCGTCCCCTCATCATCATCATTATCATCCTCACTTCTATTTCTTCATTCTCCTCCTCACCTTCATCCCCATCGTCCTTCCCATCCCTGTCCCCTCCTCCCCATCCCCTGATGTCCCCCCTGACCCCCGGTGTTTCTGGGACCCCCCGGCAGGTCCAGGACCCCTCGGAGCGCCGGACGTTCCTGCAGGAGCTGCCCCCTCTCCTGGAGTCCCTCCCGGGGCCCTTCCGGAGGCACAAGCTGCTCCCGAGGCTGCTCGAGGCCCTGGAGCTGGGCAGCGCCGACGCCAGCGCCCTGCCCCCGCTGCTGCAGGTGGGACCCCCTCCAAAATACCCCTCTAAAACCTTCCTGACCCCCAAAATCCCACCCACAACTTCCCTGCCCTCCCTGCCACAGGTGGGACCCCCAAAATCCCCCCCAGTAACCCCCATAGCCCCCTGGTGTCCCCCCTGCTCCCCCAGGTGGCGAAAGTCCTGGACCCCCCCGAGTACCAGGAGCGAATCGTCCCCGTCCTCGTCCGGCTCTTCTCGTCCCCTGAGCGGGGCCTGCGCCTGCGCCTGCTGCAGCTGGTGACTGGGAGCACTGGGAGGGACTGGGAGGGATTGGGATGGGACTGGGAAGGACTGGGAGAGTCTGGGATCAGACTGGCAGGGATGGGGGGGGTCCATGGGGTTTGGGGGGGGCATTGGGAGGGGTCCATGAGTTCAGAGGAGGCTTGGGGGGGTCTGTGGGGGGCGATCCGTGGTTTTTGGGGGTCCCTGGGGGTGTTCAGGGGTCTCAAGGCCCCCCCAGCTCGAGGAGTTCATCGAGTTCCTGCCTGAGGCCACGGTGGATTCCCAAATTTTCCCCCACGTCGCCCACGGGTTCCTGGACTCCAACCCGGCCATCCGCGAGCAGACGGTCAAGGTGGGCCCCCAAAATCACCCAGGACCCCCCAACCACCTGGGCACCCCCAAATGGGTTGGATGCCTTCCAAATCCCATCTGGGGGTGCCCCCTGACCCCCATCGTGTGTCCCCCTCCCCCAGTCCATGGTGCTGCTGGCACCCAAGCTGGGGGAGGGTCGCAGGGGTGGGGAGCTGCCCCGGCTGCTGCTGCGGGTGCAGGGGGGGGACGCGCTGGGACCCCTGCGCTGCAACGCCACGCTGTGCCTGGGGCGCCTGGCCCCCCACCTGCCCCCCCAGGTGAGCTCCGACACCCCCCGAACCCCCCCAAAACCGCCCTACGCTGGCCCAGTACCTGTGACCACCCCCAGACCCCCCACCCTGGCGTGGGCCACCCGGGACCCCTTTCCCCTCTCCCCATGTTGTGTCCCCCTACTCCCTGTCCCCCTGTCCCCCCTGTCACTGTCCCCCTGTCCCCCCAGACCCGCCGGCGGGTTTTGGCCCCTGCCCTGGCCAGGGCCACCCGGGACCCCCTTTCCCCCGGCTCGGGCCGCGGCCGTCGCCGCCTTCGCGGCCACCCACGACTGCTACTCGCCCCCCGAGGTGGCGGGGCGGGTGCTGCCCCCCCTCTGCGCCCTCACCGTGGACCCCCACCCCAGCGTCCGGCAGCAGGTGAGGGCCGGGAGGGGGCTGGAGGAATTTGAGGAGGGGTCTGGGTGCTGGCGAGGGACCCAGAGGAATTAGGGAGGGGGTTTGGGTGCCGGAGGTCCCGATGAAATGGTGGGGGGGGGGTCGTCCCACTGAGTGGGGGGGATGGTCATAAAATGGGGGGGGTCCCACTGAGTGGGGGGGGGTCTCAGAGCAGGGGGTGCGGGGGATGATCCCAAAACAACTGAGGGGGTGTCAGGGTGCTGGGGGGGTCCCACGGGGGGGGGGGGGGGGTCTTGGAGAAATTTGGGGGGTTCAGGTTGCATGGGGAGGGTCCCGGAGCAGTTGGGGGGCTCCTGGGGGGGGCTATGGAGGGGTGGGGGTCTGGGGGTGGGTCTCTCACTGTTGGGGTTCCCCTGCCCCCCCCAGGCGTTCCGGGCCATTCGCAGCTTCCTGGAGCAGCTGGAGGCAGCGGCCGAGGCCGGGGGGGCCCAGGAGGGGGGTGAGAAACTGCGGGGGGGAGGGGGGGGGGGGCAAAAATTGGGGGGAGGAGGGGGTCAAAAATTGGGGGGAGGAGGAGAAATGAAGGTCTGGGGGGAAGGGAGGGAACTGGGATGGGGGTTGGGGGGGGGAAGGGGGTGACATCGGGACTCGGGGTGGGGGGGGGACACAGGGGTGCTTTGGGGGGCGTCCCCCCCACCCCGTGACCCCCTCCCCTCCCTCCCGCAGACCCCCCCAGCGCAGCCGGCGTGCCGGGGGGGGGCGCGGGGGGGTTGGGGGCGGCCGTGTCCTGGGCCGTCACCGGTGTCACCTCGCTGACGGCGCGGCTGATGGGGGGCGAGGGGGGGGGCCGGCCCCCGCGCAGCCCCCCCCCCCACGCAGGGACCCCCGCGGGACCCCGGCCGAGAGCCCCGCGGCCCCTCCAAAAGGTGAGAGACCCTCCCCACCTTCAACCCCCCCGCCCCCCAAATTCCTGACCCCCCCCCCAACCCCGAGCCCTCATTTTGCCCCCCCAGAGTCCCGGAGCCCCCCCCCGAGGAGCCCCCCCCCGAGGACGCCGATGGGTGGGATGACGACTGGGGGAGTCTCGGAGGTGAGTTTGGGGGGTGGGGGGGTCACAGTGTGACCCCTTCCCATCCCCTCACCTCTGACCTCTGTGCTGTCCCCCCTTCCCCATCCAGGACATGGAGCTGCCCCGGAGCCCCCCCGCCAGCAGCCCGGAGGAAGTGGGGGACCCCCCCCGCAGCCCCCCGGCCCCACCCCCACCACAGAGCCCCCCCCCAGCGCCCCTCCCCCAGCCGGGGGGGGTGATGAGGGCGAGGGGGGGTGGGGGGTGGGGGGCGAGTGGGGCACTGAGGACGCCTGGGAGGCGCTGCCCAGCCAGCACGGTGAGACCCCCCCCCCAGGACCCCCAGACCCCCCCCGGGACACCCACAGACAAACCCTGGACACACTCAGACCCCCCCAGACCCACCCTGGACCCCCTAGACCCCCCCCAGGACATCCCCAGACCTACCCAGGACCCCCAGACCCACCCCATGACACCCCCCAGACCCATCCTAGAACCCCCCAGACTCCTTTGATGCCCCCCAGACACCCCCAACCCCCCCCCACAGCACTGCCTGGCGTGCCCCCCCACCCTCCAGGACCCCCAATATTCCCCTTGGGATCCCTCCCCGGACCCCTCCCCAATATCCTTGGGACCCCCAGACCCCCCCAGCACCCCCTGAACCCCCAGACCCCCCCATCCCCCTGAACCCCCATTTCCCTGGCACCCCCCTGAGACCCCCCCCCCCTGGGCCTCCTGCCCCCCAAGCGCCCTCTCCGTGTCCCCCCCACCTCCGGTGACCTCGGTGTCCCCTCAGGGCCTCCCCCGGCCGGCGGCAGCGGGAGCAGCAGCGGCGCCGGGAGCTCGAGGCCAAGCGGCGGGCGGCTCCCCGGGGCCCCCAGAAAACTGGGGGCGCGGAAACTCGACTGAGGACTGGGGGGAGCGGGTCCCGGAGGAGGTTACGGGGGGTTAAAATCCCGGTTGGGGTTTTTTTTTTTTCTTTTTTTTTTTTTTTTTTGGTTTGGTTTGGTTTGGTTTTGTGGGGAGGGGGGATCGGTAATAAATTAAAAAAAAAAAAAAAAAAAAAAAAAAAAAAAAAAAAACCCGGAGCCGCAACGGCCCCCGTGAGGCGGCGGCGGGAATCCGTGAGGGGGGACACGTGACCGCGGGGTCACGTGGGGGGCGGGGTCGCGGGGGGGGCGGGGTCACGCGTCACGTGGCCCCGCATGGCCGGCGGGGAGGACGCGAGCGCCGCCCGGCGGCGGCGGCGGAAGGAGGAGGTGGTTTTTTTTGGGGGGGGGGGACCCCAAAATTTGGGGTGGGGAGGGGGGAGGAACCCCAGATTTGGGTGGGGAAGACTCCACGGGGGGTGGGGACACGGGGAGGGAGGCGGGGATGGGGGGACACTTGGGGGAGGGGTGACAAGGACACGAGAGATCGGGGGGACACACCGAGGAGGCGGGGACACCCCACGGGGGGGGGGGGGGGGACATGGGGAGGGGGCAAGAACCCCAAAAATGAGGGGGGGGGGTTACGTATTCCGGGAGGGGAGGGAATAAGGACATGGAGCGGTCGGGGGGACCCAAGGGGGGGACCCCAGGGATGGGGGGGACACGGGGGGGGGGACACAGGGGACATGAAAGTTTGGGGGGGACACAGAAATTAAGGGGGGGGGCTTTTGGGGGATCCAGGTATTGGGGGGTACTGAAGGGGGGGCATTTGAAGCTCAGTTTGGGGAGGGGGGTCTAAGAGTGGGGGTCGCCCGTGGGGGTGGGGGGCTGTGGGCGGTGCCCAGCGGGGGTTGGGGTCACCCTTGGGCCCCCCCAGGACCCCGGGGTGCGGCTGTCCAAGGCCCTGAGCTACGTCCTGCGCCACGGGGCTGCAGCCGAGGGGCTGCCCATGGGTCCGGGTGCGTGAGACCCCAGAATCCCCCCCCAAATCCCCCCAAAACCCATCTCAAACCCCGCTCCCAAAATCCGCCCCAAAACCCACCCCAAATTCCCCCAAAAACGCGCCTCCAAATCCCCCAAACCCCCTACAAGTCCCTTTCCAAAACCCACCCCAAATCCCGCCTCAAAATCCCCCACAAAGTCTCCCCCCAAACCGTCCCCAAAATCCCCCAAAACCCACCCCAAAATCCCCCTCACTCCCCTCCCTGACCTGCCCCGAGACCCCAAACCTCTCAAGGAACGCACCAAGCTGCTGCTGGCAGCCCCAAATCCACCCAAAATTCCCTCTGTGCCCCCCAAATGCCCAATGGGGTTCCCAAAAACACTCACCAGGACCCCCAGCTCGCCCCCAAATGCCCCCTGAGACCCCCAACCACCCCTAAATGGTTCCTGGAACCCCTTGATTGTCCCCAGGAGCCCTGAAATGCTTCCCTAGACCCCAAAATATCCCGGCCCTGTCCCTAAATATCCCCCAGGACCCTCAGCCCACCCCCAAAATGCCCCCTTGAACCCTTTAATCCCCTCCAGGCTCCCCCAAATCCTCTCTGGGACCCCCCAAGTGCCCTTTGGGACCCCAGACCACCTTTGCCGTGCCCTCAAATTCCTTCTAGGATGCCCCAAGTGCTTTTTGGGATCCCCCCAATGCTCTCTGGAAACCCCGAAGCACCCCTCTCCTCCCCCAAACGCCCCTGGGATGCCCCAAATGCCCCCTGGGACCCCCCAGAGTCCCCCCAAATGTCTTTTGGGACCCCCAAAACGTCCCCTGGGACACCCCAAATGCCCCCTGGGACCCCCCAGAGTCCCCCAAATGTCTTTTGGGACCCCCAAAACGTCCCCTGGTACACCCCCAAATGCCCCCTGGGACCCCCCAGAGTCCCCCAGATGTCTTTTGGAACCTCCAAACGCCCCCCTGGTACACCCCAAATGCCCCCTGGGACTCCCCCAAAGGCCCTGACGGGGGTCTCGGGGGGGTTTTTTGGGGTCAGACGGTTTTGTCGAGGTGGGGGCTCTGCTGCGGCTGCGGCGCTTCGCGGGGGTCTCGGAGGGGGGACGTGCGCAGGGTGGTGGCCGCTGACCCCAAGGGTCCGCTTCGCCCTCCGGCCGGACCCCCTGAGGGTCAGAGCCAACCAGGGGCACTCCCTGCCGGTGAGGGGGGGTCCCCGAGGGGTTTTGGGGGGGCTGGCGAGGGGTTTGGGGGATTTATGGGGGATTTGGGGGGGCCCCGAGGAGGTTGGGGAGGTCCTCGAGGGGTTTGGAGGGACTGGAGAGGGGTTTGGGGGGATTGATGGTGGATTTGGGGAGTCCCCGAGGGGTTAGGGGGGAACCCGAGGGTTTGGGGGCGTCCCTGAGGGTTTGATGGGGTCCCCGAGGGGTCTGGGGGGATGGAGAGGGATTTTGGGGGGTTTATGGGGGATTTGAGGGGGTCCTGGGATATTTTGGGCGGGGTCTAGAGAGGGATTTGGGGGTTTTATGGGGGATTTGGGGAGGTCCCGGGGGGATTAGAGAGGTTGCTGAAGGGATTTGTGGGGGTCCTGGGGGATTTGGGGGGTCTGGAGAGGGGTTTTGGGCATCCTGCGTGTGACTCGTGGAATTTCGGGTGGGATTCTGGCTGTCCAGAGAAGGATCTGGGGAATCCCGGGTTGAATTGTTAGAAATCCGGGACGGATTTTGGGGATGCGGGGTGGGATTTTGGGGATCCGGGTGGGATTTTGGGGAATCCGGGTGGATTTTGGGGATTTGGGGTGAGATTTGGGCATCCGGGGTGGGATTTTGGGGATTTGGGTAGTATTTTGGGGATTTGGGGTGAGATTTTGGGGATTTAGGATGAGATTTGGGCATCTGGGTGGGATTTTGGGGATCCGGGGTGGGATTTTGGGGATTTGGCAGGGTGGGATTTTGGGGATTTGGCATGGGATTTTGGGGATTGGGGTGGGATTTTCCGGAGCCGGGTGGGATTTTGGGGATTCGGCTGGGATTTTGGGGATCCGGGTGGGATTTTGGAGCTCCGGGGGTGGGATTTTGGGGGTCGCGGCTGCCCCAGGGGGTTGTGTCCGGGGGTCGCAGGTGCCGGAGCTGGAGCTGACCCCCCTGCGCACCCCCGGGGCGCTGCCCCCCACCCTCGCCCCATGGCACCCGGCGCCGCCTGTGGGGCCCGATCCGGGCGGGGGGGCTGCGCCCCATGGGGGCGGCAACACCTGCACCTGGCGGGGGGGCTGCCGGGGGACCCCGGCGTGTGCAGCGGTGAGTGACCCCCCCCCAAAAAAAAAACCCCCCCGGGACACCCCAAAACCCCCCCGGACACCCCCAAACCCCCCAGAGATCCCACATTCACCTGGCGGGGTGGACCCTGGCGTGCGACCCCTCCCCAAAAACAATCCGGGGCACCTCCAGGAACTCCCCAAACTCAGCGGGGACCCCCTAAAACCTCCCAGTGACCCCCCCAAAGCTCCCAAAACCTCTTTGGCACCCCCAAATCTTCCCCCAAATCCTCTCCAGCCCCCCAAACCCTTTCAAGGACCTCTCAAACACCCTCAGATCCTCCTCGAGACCCCCGAGCCTCCCCCTGCAGCCCCCCAGATCCTCCCAAAGCCCCTCAGGACCCCCCAAAACCCCTCAGGACCCCCCCCCCCAAAATCCCCCTCCCACAGGAATGAGGTCGGACTCGGAGATCGCCATCATCATCGACGGCCCCCGGGCGCTGGCGGGTGAGGGGGGGGTCCCGATTTTTGGGGGGGGTTCCCGATATTTGGGGGGGTCCCCGATGTTTGGGGGTCCCCCCCGATGTCCGTGTGACCCCCCCTGGCCCCTCCGCCCAGACGGGATCCCCTTTTTTCCCGCTCGGCCAACGGGGTGATCCTGACGCCGGGGGACACCCAGGGCCGGATCCCCCCCAAATATTTCCTGCGGGTTCTGCAGCTGCGGCCGCACCGTGAGCGGGGGACCCCAAAACTGGGGAGGACCCCAAAATTGGGGAGGAGTGGGGGAGCGGTTGTTCAGGAGGCTTTGGGAGGAGCCCCGAAACTTGGGGGTCAAAGAGTTTGGGGGGATTATTCCGGAATTTGGGGAGGGATCCCAATATTTTGGGTCTGGGGAGGTCCAGGAGTTTGGGAGGGACCCTAAAACTGGGGAGGGGGGGGGTTCGAGGGGGTTGGGGGGGACTCAAGGATTTGAGGGGGACCCCAAAACTGGGGGGGAACTGGGGGGGGGGGGCTGAGGGGGTTTTGGGTGGACTCCGGCTGTGGGGGGGTGCGGGGCTGGGGGTTGGTCAGGATTTTGGGGGGGGGGGGGTCCTGTTGCCATGGCAACAGCTCCTCTATTCCCCCTCCCCACAGGGTGTGAACTGCCCCTGGACGGGCCCTGGGACGAGGAGAGGGGAGAGACCCCCGGATGAGGATTTGGGGGGGGTCTGAGCCCCCCCGACAAGGATTTGGGGGTCCAACCTCTCCCCCCATAAGGATCTGGGGGGGCCCCACAGGCCCCAATAAAGCCCCCCCGAACACCACGAGCGTCACACCGGCGGGGTCAAACCTCAACGCCCCCCCCCAAAAACACCCGTGGGGACCCAGGACCCCCCCAGTCCTTCCCAGTCCCTCCCAGTTTCCCCCAAATCGGGTTTCACACAGAAATTCTCTTTTATTGCTGCATCCACCGGGATGTGGGGGGGGGGGGTCCCGCGGGTTCCTGGGGGGTTTTGGGGGTCCCTCAGCAGATCCCACACGTTTTCCCTGCGGCCGAAGCGGCGCCGCCGGGGCTCGAGGCTCCGCCGCAGCTCCTCATCCTCCTCCTGCGCCCTGCGGGGGTCGGGGGGCATCGGGCAGGGCTGGACCCCCAAAAAATCCCCCGGGACCCCTCCCCATCCACCCCAAGACCCCCCGGACAGCCCCCAAAACCCCCCCAGGACCTCTCGGTGCCACCCCCGCAGTCCCCTCCTGACCCCCCCCCCCAAACCCCTCCCGGGACCCCCCGGACCCCTCCCCGCTGTCCCCCCCGGTGTCCCCCCGGTGTCCCCACCTGGACTCGCGGCGGTGCCGGTCCCGCACGAGCCGGTCCCGCCGGTTCACCAGTGCCACCAGTTCCTCCAGTAAGAGCTGCTCGCGCTGCCGCTGGGCCGGGGGCTTCTGCCACTCTGGGGGGGGTCCCCAAACGTCCCCCAAAAGGTCCCCAAAGCCCTTTATCCCCCCCCCCCCCCCCGCGGCCTCCTTCTGTGCCCGGCACCCGCCGTGTCCGTGTCCCCAAATGTCCCCAAGCGTTCCCAATGTCCCCCTGACCCCCACCATTGCCCTCCGCCATCCCGTGTCCCCGTCCCACCCTCTGTCCCCAGTGTCCCCCCGTCCTCCCCTGTCCCCGATGTGTCCCCAATGTCCCCTCGATATTCCCAATGTCCCCCCCCATCCCCAGTGTCCCCCTGTCCCCAATGTCACACCCTCTGTCCCCAGTGTCCCCCTGTCCCCAATGTCCCCCTCGATGTCCCCAGTGTCCCCGTGTCCCCAATGTCCCCTCGATGTCCCCAATGTCCCCGTGTCCCCAATGTCCCCTCGATGTCCCCAATGTCCCCTCGATGTCCCCAGTGTCCCCCCTGTCCCCAGTGTCACACCCTCTGTCCCCAGTGTCCCCCTGTCCCCAATGTCCCCCTCGATGTCCCCAGTGTCCCCGTGTCCCCCAGTGTCGCACCCTCTGTCCCCAGTGTCACTACCCTCTGTCCCCCAATGTCCCCGATGTCCCCAGTGTCCCCGTGTCTCCAGTGTCACAACCCTCTGTCCCCAGTGTCCCCCTGTCCCCAATGTCCCCTCGATGTCCCCAATGTCCCCGTGTCCCCAGTGTCACACCCTCTGTCCCCAGCAGCCCCCGCAGTTCCCGGCTCAGCAGCTCAAAGCGCCGCTCCAGGTCCCGCTCCTGCGCCCTGGGGGTGACACGAGGGGACAGCGGGGACAGGGAGGTGTCACCGGGGCTGGCAGAGCCCCCCCCCGCCCCCTGCAGCGTCCCCAGTGTCCCCTCGCGGACGGGGGGCGCAGGGAGGGGACAGAGGGGACACGGAGAGGGGGGCGGCGGTGTCGCCGCGGTGTCGCCGCTGTCCCCTCACAGCAGCTGCAGCTCGTCCTGTCGCCGCACCAGCAAATTCCGCTGCTGCACCAAGCGAGAACCAGTCCCGGAGCAGCCGCTCCTCGCGGGCGGGGTCCGCGCCTGGGGACACGGGGACATCGGGGACACTGAGGGACATCGGGGGACATCGGGGGAACACGGGGACATTGGGGATATCAGGGACATGGAGACATTGGGG